>NC_053440.1:25506559-25806559 GCF_007990345.1 Gossypium hirsutum | reverse complement strand
CTTTTGGGATAACGCAAAAATGTTCAAACCCCATTCTTGACATAGAACATTGACAGTTCAAACCCCTGTTCTTGAACAAATGTTTTCCTTTGAAGTTTTAAATAGTATTTTTCAACGTTTTGATTGGGAAATTAGATAGGATTATAGTCGTCGATGGTTTGGGTTCATTAGTTCTCCTAGATTTTCTTGGAGGTATATTCTATATTTTTAAATCTAGAACAGCTAACAAACTTCAAATAGTAATCAATGAAATAGTAAAAAGAGATAGGAACCCTTAACCTCACTTTATTTTGCTTCTAATTCTTTGTGGAGATCGTGTTGATGTATCTTTTGTACTTTCACCTCCATTCTTGCACCACTTGGAAACAAAAGAAAGAAAGAAAGAGATTACAAGAATAAGAATTTGAGTGGGAAGAGTTTTTTAGGGTTTAAGAAATTTGAGAGGTTTTCAAAAGGTTTAGATGTTGTTATGGGTTTAAAACTAAGTAGGAATGAGTTTAGGTTAATTTTTTTTATGTTTTTAAGCTTTAAAATTAGTTTAAAACGAGTTAGAAATTGATGGGTTGCGCAATGGGTCGAGTCAACCTTACAGAAAATTATAACGATGTCGAGACATAGAGGTTTCGTGTCATGACATAACTGGTAGGATGCCGATGTCTCGACATTGAGGTTCGATGTCGTGACACACGTTGGAATTTTTTTGCCTTGGGGGTATTCTGCTTGTTGTGTCACAACATTGAGCCAGTTTGCTCGATTTCTTAAGTCTGTCGTCGATGTTGTGACACAGAAGGGCCATGTTGCGACACCGAATCTGTTTCATCCCCAATTCTCAATTCTCTAAGTGTTTCAATTTATATTAAACATAAATTTAAATAAAAAATAGATTCTAAATTATTTGTTAGTTAAAAGTACAAAAATATACATAAAGTTAAAATTTAATTAAAAAATGTTATGTCTTACTACCGGATCCATCCGTCAGTCCTATTAATGAACACGTGGATGCTTCGTTGGTTTCGTTTCTATCGATATTGGTTTAGCATCCATCGTGCCACTCCACCTTCCTTCGCTTATGTCGTTCTCTGAATTTTCTTTCCCGACCTGCACTAATCATAGAAAAAACCATTCCTAGTTCAAGGTAATTAGAGTTTTGTATAGACATTTCATAACATTGTTTCCCTAATGTTTCCTTGTTTATCTCATTCTATTGATAACCACATTTAAAAGATTCCGTCTTACCATTGATCCTCATAGTTAACTCATTATTTTCTAGGTCAATGGTTGACCTTGAGGTTGCTAAAAATGGTCTACCCAATAGAATGGTCATCAACTGGAATGATAAAACTTTGCACTTTCACCAACACATCTTGAAGTACCCCCTTCGGTTGTAATGAAGACCTATTGACTAACTATAGTGTGATCTAGGTATTTTTAAGCTCCCCTAACCCTTGTCTTTCATATATAGATAAGGTGATGCGATCCCGGCCGCATCATGTTTCAATACAACTCGACGACCTCAGAATTGGTCTAAGCTCGAGGGGCCCAAATGCAAAATGAAGTTTTTAATTTCAGTTTGTTAATTTGGTTGCTGGAAAAATAATGACTTTGATTCATTAATTTTTAGTTATTTTAGTTTGTGTTTTAATTATGTCATAGTTTGCACATCATTAATATGTGTTCTGCATTTAATAAAGTCATGCATTATGTAACTTTCATGTTAGTTAAGTTTGCATCATTAAATTAAGTCATATTAGTTTAATTATGTAACATTGATGTTAGTTAAGTTTGCATCATTAAATTAAGTCATACATTAACCCATCTGTTCATTTAGTTTACATCTTAATTAAATTATGCAGTTAAACATCTTAGTTTGATTTAGTTGCTGGAATAATTATTGTTGCATGAGTTATAAGTTTATTAAATTAAGTTAAGTGTTTAATGTGTTTAATACGAGTTTAAAATGTGATTAATGTGTTTTTTTTAATGTGTTTGATTGCAGGTGTCTTTTCAGCTGGAAATCGTTACATTCAAGGGCTGTTACAAATAGATTAAAGTGACTTTTCAAGTAGAAACCAATTACATACAAAGGGAGCATTATATATCATTAAAAGGAGTTGTTATTTCATTAAAAGGAGAGCATTACACCTCCTTAAATTGGAAGAAGCCTTTTCTTATTCCATAACCAATTGTTGCTTAAATAGGTCACTCTATGAGCCAAAATATCATAAATTGCTATTGGTGACTATTCGGCTAACCAAAGAAGAATTTGCAGCTTATTTTAAACTCTTAGGCTACTCAAGAATGAAACTTAAGCATTCAAGTTTATTAAATTTGTTGAATTAAGAACATTAAAGCTTATTGATTGTTGTTGTTATTCAGGCCTAGAATTTCAAGAGTTTGAGCTTAGTAATTGAGTTTTATTTCAGCTCATTATTAACTCATTTAAGCTGAATATTTGTGACTTTTTAGCTAGGCCTTATCTAGCATTATAAATACTTATAATCAGCTCATTGTAAAAAGACCTTTGCTGAATTTATGCTAAAATTGAGTTTGTGAGTTATCCAATTCTCTTTGATTCTTTTGGAACTAATCTGACTTATCAAGCATAGCTTGTGGCATCTATCCTTTCCTTTGTTTGTCGAACTTATCACACTTTTGGTGTGGCGTTCATTATACCTTTGGTTCCTATCACATTTGATAGTGGGTAAATGTTCCTTGCTGTTTGTTTTCACCTAAGAGCCATTTTGAGACTCGGGTCAACAATCCAATATTGTTGGTTCATTCTCGATCTTAGCCAAATTATCCATTATTTACTTAATCATTTTTACCTACTTCCATTGTTTGAAGCCATTTATCCTATTTTGTTACATTTATCCCCAAGACGAACTTATCCTTACTCAATTCACGATCGGGTAATCTGAATGACTCGAATCAATTCGAAACGAGTTCGTATCATAAGGGAATTAAATTAATATTGACTCCTAAATTACAGAGAGCCTTGCTAAAGTGAATATCCCCTACCTCTATAGGTATTGTAAAACTCCCTAGGTCTTTCAATTTTGGGGGAATCTGTTTAGATGTTATCGCACTACAAGATGCGTCTATATTAACTTGCTCTCCTGTTTTAATTTTCCTACGCCTGGACATAATTTTTTTAAATACCTAGCGTATTTAGGAACTTTTTCAATTAACTCTATTAAATGTAGGTTAACATTTAGAAATTTAAATAAGTTTAAGAAACTTACGAACTCTGCTTCATCCCATTTTTGCTTATCTTTTAACCGTGAAGGGAATGGTAACATTGTTAGTGCAGATTCCTTAATTGGCTCTTTCTATAGCTCAGCTGCCAGCTTGGCTACCTCTTATGGTTCTGGTTCAGTTTTAGCTAGTTGCGGGTTCTCTTGATGATCTTCAAAATCCTCTTTGTTCTCTTCTTGAGTTGGGTTTTGATTTGCCACAAATTGATATGGAAAATTAGGCTTTTTTGACGCATTTAAGGAGTTTTTTCTTGAGAAAAATAGAGTTTTCAGCATAGTTCTTTTGTTATTTTCATATTTTTGGGTAATAACAAAAAATGTCTCGTTTTTGTCTTTTTTACCCAAATTGGCTTATAGTGCCATTTGGAGGCCTAACGTGTGTTTGAGTGTTGTAGGGATGTGTCAGAGGTCGAAAATGAGCGAGAACGACACCTAGGGCAAGGGTATCATGATCAAAGATTCCCTTTAGTGGAATTGTGATATCCCCTTTGGGTATCGTGATATCCACCTACCAAGAAAGACCCCAAGTTTCAATATTGTCTGAGATATCACAATATCCTCTTTTGGGTATTGCGATATCACCTTTGTCAGGGGGATAAACTTGGACAAAAAGGGCATCCTTTATCTACCCAGCCTACCAATCACACAAGGCCCATGTAGGGGTAGTATTTGCATAAAAAGTCACCATAATACACTTGAAAACAACTAAAAATTGTTGAGGAGGAGAGACACACACACAAACTTAGTTTTAGATTTAGTTTTCTCTAGGTTTTCTTTAGTTTTTTCTCTTCACTTTTTTAGGGTTTTTATTTTCTCTTCTTCTACCATAGATTAGAGTCTATTTTTCTACATTTACTTCTTGTTCTTGTTGTTCTTAGTGTTAGTTAAGTTAGTTAACATCATAGCTCAGGTTTGTTTACATTTTTGACCCCTGTACCTTACTTTCAAAACTCTTTAAGCTTTAATTTAATGTATTTCGATTTATTTTGCTTTCAACCTATTAAAGCTTGTTTCTTTTATGTTTCTTGCCTTAAATTTCTCTGTGAAATGCTTTTGGTTGCTTGCTATTTAAGTTTTCTTGCATAAAAATATCAACTTTTATATTTTTCTCAAGCTTTACTTTCATGGCAGCCTTGTTTTCCATGTTTATGTTTATTTTCTTCATTTTCAGTATGTGTAACTAAACCTTTAAGGAGCTGTAACACCCTTAACCCATCTCTGTCATCGGACTAGGGTTACAGAACATTACGATATAAATAAGAACATTTAATTTCAAACAGAAATAATTAAGCAATTTAATTGATATCAATTAATAGCTCATTTTAATTAAAGTAAAAAATAAACTTACGGGGCCTTAAACCGAGCTTACGGGGCCATGAAAATAGTTTGAGAACATTCAAGGATCATTTTGAAACAAATTAGGAAAGTTTGAAAAAATTAAAAATTTTTGGAAACAAGGGTCACACGACCGTGTGGTCAAGTCGTGTGGGTATTCGAAGTATGGGACACACGACCGTGTCCCAACCCATGTGGGTATTCGAAATAAGGTCACACAGTCGTGTCACAGGCCATGTGCCAGACTGTGTGTATATTCGAAATATGGTCACACGACCATGTCGCAGGCCTTGTGCTAGATCGTGTGTATATTTGAAATATGGTCACACAACCGTGCTGAAGATCATGTGCTAGGTCGTGTGAAGCTCGGACCTAAAATAATATTGACACACGACCATATGGGGTGACTGTGTGTGGCACATAGCAGTGTGACAGCCCGTGTCCTAGGCCATGTGCTTCATAAGTTGCCCCTAAAACTAGCCAAATCAAGTATCAATTCTTGCACACCAAGACACGTCATTCCCACATGCATTCATATGACCAAAACACATTCAAACACATTCAAACACACTCCAAAACATACCAAATCAACCATCCTATAAACCTAACCAATATAGCATCAAAAGGCACCATAATTCATACATCAAAATCAATCCAACCAACATTTCAAGTTCATTTATTAAGCAGAAATCAAACATACCAAAACCATTTCACACATACATATCATTCAACCATGATTACCTATCATCACATGGGTATGCCTAAGTGTTCAACAACACACACCTATTTACTCCATTATTTACAAACCATCAATTAAAAATATTAAGGCATACATAAGCTTAGCACTACTCAAACATACCAAATTGCCCAGTTAACATTCAGGCCCTATTACATGTCATTTATAACATTATACCAAAATAAAAAAAATACCAAAATGATGATTGAATAGTGTGGTCATGCTTCGATGCGATTCCAACCACTCGAGTTTCCGATAATCTACAAAACAAGTAAAAACAATTACATAAGCAACTAGTGCTTAGTAAGCTCGTATAAAGAAAACTTAAACTTACCAAACATAAATTGACTAAATCATTCGAACATTGTTCATTAGATTACAAAGATACTTTCTATTTCATATAATTAAGAACATAACAATCTATGAAACATGGAACATATCATGAAATGAATTTCAAAATATAAACCATCCATAACATATTCATTTACTTGCCTTTTCAATCCAATTACGCATATCATATTTTCTATTTCATATGCTCAGTGACATAGCTCATTCCAATTACCCATTGAACCAAATAGAATAACATCAGATACATCGGAAATGCTCACACAAAGTGTGCCTTTACATGTAATTGTAAACATATCTATAATGCTCACATGAGCTGTGTGTCAAGATTTTAGCTACACGATGTTGCTCACACGAGCTATGGAGAATCCGCAACAAATGTAGGGCCTCAGCCATCGGTAGGACATCTAGGACCAACACCCGAAACCGTACAATCCCTAATGACATGTCATTTGTATCCTAAGTATTCACAAGGTTCAAACGGCAACAATGTACATGATCAAATCCTTTTGTTTAATTACATTATACCAATTCAAACATACTTACGTGAAATGTACACTTTTCTATTGTAACATTCAATTTAGCTAACATTACGGTTTAATCCAAATTACCAAAATATCGAATAACTATCAATCTAATCTATACATAGTATAATATTTATCAAAACTGCATTCAAAACATCAATTAATGAATTTAAACCCTTTTACGAACTTACCTAGACAAAAATAGTTGTAAAAACGAAGTCGACGACTAATCCAACACTTTAGCTTTTCCTCAGTTTAGATCCGTTTGGTTTGATTCTTGATTTGAATAATAATTTCCATTTAATTAAACCATTCAAATAACTTAAAATAATTTGTTCAATCCTGTAATGCATTTTAAAGTGAATTTATGAAATTAACCCTAATATTTTAACTTTTTAACAATTTAGTCCCTAAACTTGAAACTTGCAAATTCACCATTTTTAACTAAAACCATGCTAACCGTTTTTTAACAGGTTCACAAACAGCCCAAATTTTCCACCATTTCACACTATTATCATTGAATTTTATTATGTTCTCAGATAGGTCCTTAAACACAAAATCATCAAAAATCACTTAACAAAATACTTATATTTAACTACTAAATTTAACAAACTATCAAATAAATCAAAAAAACTTCAAACTCATTCATGGCAAGCCCCTAAAATTTTAACAATCTACAAATTGATCCCCGAGCTAGCTAGATTAAGCAAATATGAACTTAAAAACATAAAATAATTAAAAACAAGCATCAAACACATACCATGCATGAGAGCTAAGCTTGGCCGAAGCTTCCTAACTCTCCAATAGTGATTTTGGCAAAGAAAAATTATGAGGGAAGAAGATGATGACTTAGTTCGTTTGGTAAAGTTAATTATTTTACCTAATTACCATTTTGCCCTTATGACTATTAACTTAATAATTAATAAAACATGCCCATAATTGTCCACTAGCAACCTATATGGTTTGTTTACTATATAAGTCCATCAAATCACCTTTTCAAAGGTATTAGACCCTTTTAACTAATAGAAATTAACTTTTACATCGTTTATAATTTAGTTCTTTTTACTCAGTTAACTATTTAAACAATAAAATTTCTTCACCAAATTTTAATACGACCTTTTAAAACTCATATAAATAATAATTAAATAATAAAATGTTGACTCATTTGTCAAAATTCGTGGTCCTGAAACTACTGTTTTTGACACCATTAAACATGGGCTGTTACAGGAGGTTGGTTGATAAAGATGCAGGTAAACTAACGTCCCTTAGACAAAGGACTAAATCGTAACAAATTGGACTAGTTTAAATAGAACTAAGAACTTATGTAGTGATGCCCCTAAGGGAATATTAAGATAAAGTGAGACCAAAAAATAATCTTGTCATGCATGTTGGGTCGTCGGAACGCTCCATGGCACAACAAAAAAATTATTCTGGTAATCTAAACCAGGAATCCATGCATGAGGAATAAATTAATAAGGAAAGATTTGAAAATATACCTTTTGAAATCTAAAAAATCCGAAGGAACCACTACTGGTTTAATCCCCTTTGCACGCTGCCGATCCAAAGCCGCAACAGAATCGTCCCAACCTCTACGTAGTCCACCCAGTTGCAAAATAACGAACAAAAACTCTCTCTGAACGTTTCAGAGATTTTTTTTTCGAAAAAAATGTGGCTGCTAGACCTAGGTTTCTTTTCCTTTTCGTGGTTAATGTTGGTAACACTCTCTCACCTTAGGATTTTTATTATTCCCTTTTATTTTAATCACCATATTAAAACTAGAATCACCCCTTTTTGGTGCCAGAAAATATATGGAAAATATCATAACGTAATATCCTTTCCAAAAATACATAATTTCTATGTATGTTATGTTTGATCGAAATTATTATAACACTTTATTTTAATTATGTTCTTTATTCTTGTACAACGAATTTGTACATATACTGTGTTTATTATTTAATTATCAAATTAAATTAATTCAATAATTAATATAATTCTCGTGACAGTTAAATTTAATACCAATTGTGTTTAGATTTTGTTTTGTAACAGCCCGTTTTAAGTGGTATTCGAAACAGTGGTTTTGGGGCCACAAATCTGACGAGCGAGTTCGTAAATATTATTATTTAATATTTACGAGTCAAATATGGTACTAAAATAAATGTTGAATCAGTAATTTATGCTATTTGAGAGAATAATTAAGTTTAAGTGGTAAGGCCCTAAAGTTAAGTGGTTTTAGAAAATGAGGTATTGGGACCTCGTTTCTATAAATCGAGCCGTAAATTTCTATAAATCATTTCTATTAATTAAAAAGGACTAATTTTTAAAGGATGCAAAAGTCAATTACTATTAGCTTAATTGTGTTAATTGGCTAAAGAACCATAAGTTAAGGGTTTTAAAAGGTAAATATACCTTGTTTATGTTAGCGGACAGTTTCAAGGTACAATTTAAACAATTTTAGGTATGTTATAAGGGTTATAATAGTAAATTATTAAATAAATTAAAGATAAGAAAAAATGTTAATTAAGTTACCATCTTCAATGTTTTACCACCGATTGTGGTTGAAGAAACACCATTTTTGAACCTCCTAACCTTTAGCCAAGCTTCAATGTATGCATGGTAAGCTATTTTTCACCCATTTCTTTTAATTTTTATGTTTTTAAAATCGTTGCAATTAGGTCCAGTTAGCCCGCACCTTCGTTTTTGAAACTGTTAAAGATTTTGAATGTTACCATTGATGAATGTTTGTGATTTTAGATGTTAAATGATGATTTTGAAGTATTAGTTGTTATTTATAAGTATTTTGTTAAGTAAATTTTGATGCATTTAAAGATTAGGGATTAAATTGTTGAAATAGTAAAAATACAAGGATTTAATGTTGAATAACAACAAAAATGGGCTGTATTGCATGCTATCAACATTTGGCTGGTATGGATTTTCAATAAAATTGGTTTATTTGCATGATTAGGACATAGGGACTAAATTGAATAAAAATGAAAAGTTGAGGGAAATTTTTTAAAAATTTTAAAAAGGACTAAATTGCATAAAATGAATTGTTTTTTTTGTGTAAATTAATAAATTGAATGAAATTGTTAATTTAGATAAACTATGTTATGAACTTATGGAAAGGTCTGTGTATTGAAGATGATGTTTAGGTTTGTGTCAAGCTTGTGGTTATGGTTGATGTTTATGCTTATGTCTTGTATTATGCAAATGAAATAGGTAAGAAAAGGTAATGAAATAATAACTTCATAATTGAGATGTAATATTATGATAAAAAGGATTGATGAGTTAAATGACGTACTTATATGTGAGAAATTTACTTATGCTATGGATGAATTTACCTATGTCATGAATAAATACTCTAATTCATGAATTGATAATGTTATTTAATCTTATGCTAAGTAAATGGAAGGGAAAGTAAGTAAATGGAATGGTTCTTTGTCTTATGAAAAGTTTAATAATGGTGTAATATGTCTTATAAAATCCTATTATGTTAGGAATGATAAATATATATGATGTTGATGGACTTACTCATTTGTGAGTTGATGGTTATATAGTTTGATAAATCTTGTGGCATTGGCATAGGTTGATATTTACCCTATAAAGTTCATTATTGAAATAGAATGTTATGTTTAAGGTATACGAGCTTACTAAGCATTCATTACTTATGTAATTACTTTCCTTTACTTTATAGATTATCGAAAGCTCGATTGGTTTGGAAGCTCATCGGAGATCTATCACACTATCGAACGATTATATCGGTAATTTTTTGATGTTTTGCCTAATGTTATAATGACATGTATAGCTAGACTTGTGTTGATATCTAATTGAGTGTTAGTTGATGATATTGGCATGTATAAGTTGTTTTGGTACCATTTGATGTTGGTTGTTTAGTATCTTTTTGGTACTTATTAATGCCTTTTTAGTATGTGTTAATTTGATAATGTGTTGATGCATGTTTGAATGGACAAAGTGGTATGGGATGAATTGATCTCAATATGGTCAAGTTATGGTATGTTTTGGAAGTGGTATTGAACTATATGTTTATGAATGAAATGTGGCCATATATATACGTATGTTTAGGTAAGTTTGAATGTTGCAAATGAGGTGCCTTGTATGGCATATTGGTTAAATGATAATGATTTATTGAATTGGTCATTTCATGCATGTTTTGGTATGTTTTGGTGCCTTGATTATATGGGTATATTGCTTCTAGGTACATGTTTGAAATGGGTGAAGGAAATGGCTTGATTTTTGTCAATTTCTTGTCCACATGGCCTAAGACACGAGGGTGTGTCTCAACCGTGTGTCCCCTATAAGTTTTAAAGGTTGCAAGTGAGGTAGTTACACGGCCTAGCACACGGTCTGGCACACGGGCCAGTAGGCCATTTCAAGTGTTACACGACTTGGCACACGGGTGTGTGGCTTGGCCGTGTGACCCAAGAAAGAGAGTTACACAAGATGGGACACGGCCATGTGTCCTTATTTTGATTGTTGCATGGCCTGAGACATGTGCATTTTTCTCAGCCGTGTGAGTCACAAGGCTCGGCCACATGACCGTGTGACCCTTACAGTTTAAAATTTCTAACTTTTTCCTTAATGTTTTAAAGGTTTCCAATTTGGTCTCGATTCGTTTCTAAAGTGTTTCTAATGCCTTGAGAGCTTGTTTAAGGTACAATATGCATGTATATAAATGTATTATGCTATGTTTATTGTAATGTTGGAAATGAATGTTTTTACGTTACGTTTATATAGTAATGCTTCATAACCCTATTCCAACGATAGATACGGGTTAGGGGTGTTACATGTTCGTTTCAACCATTGGGTGTGACCCAGTAGGCTTTTGTAACATTGGTAGTAATACTAAAACACTTCTAACATTTCAAGCAATGAGTGGCATCTAGTAATACATCATCTCTACCCAAGTTACAAGAAGTCGTGGTTCAACATAACCTTCGTAACACCACTAACCCAAATCTATCACTGGAACAGGGTTACAGAGCATTACTAGAGTTTTAAAATCATACGAACATAAATTTTAAACTTACCAAACCAAATCAATAATCACATTAAACCCAATTCATAACATACACAATGTCCCCTATTCGAGCCTTCGAGGCCCTAAAAACACGCTAGAAACAAGTCAGGACTAAATCAGAAACTCAGAAAATTTTTAGAAAAAAATGAAAATTTTCAATACTGCAGGGGTCACACGGCCAAGAGACATGCCCATGTCTCAGGTTGTGCAGGCATTCCAAATAGGAACACACAGTTGTGTCCCAGCCCGTGTCCGTACTCGTGTAACTCATTAACTTGGGTCAATGTTCAAACCACACGCCCGTGTGCCGGGCCGTGTAATAGCCTGACTTGCAACCTTTCAAAAGCTACAGGGGACACACGGCCGTGTCACCTGGCCGTGTGTAACATACTATTAAGATACACACTCGTGTCTCTGCCTATGTGGACAAAAATAGGTCATTTTACAAGCCATTTTTCTCACCCAAACTAGCATGTACCTATAACCAAAATGCACATATGCACATGCCTTAATAAGGCACCAAAATCAAGCATAAACAATTCATATACATATGGTATAACATCGTACAACCAATATGCCCTTAGGCACCTCAAATGACAACATATAAACATGTTTAACCATGTATTCAAATTGGCCAAAATGACTAACTAACTTTCAACTAAACTTGCATCAATTCAAACCATTGAATCAACTTACCAAAGCCTACCTAAAGGTACAAAATATGCCATTCATTCACTAATATCAATAGACATTGATATACCTTTCATAACAAGATACCAAACCACAAGAAGTTATAAGGCTTATACAATATGCATATTTATCTATCACAAATCAAATATGTTAAGCCAAACATTGACCATAATAAGGTTAATATTTACATGCCATAAACTAAGCTCATATCAACATCAAAATGCTAAGTCACAAGCCAAACCAAATGACTATTCCAACAACCAAAACATATGATCAACATTAGCCAAAATATCTATACATGCCATTATAACCAAAATTACACATCCATAAGTACCGAAAGAGCTGATAAATAGTGTGATAGATTTCCGACGACTTTCCAACTCGAACGAGCTTCCGATAACTACAAAACATAGAAAAATTAACACAAAGTAACCATGTCATGCTTAGTAAGTTTTTAACACGTACAATCTAATCTTGCCAATACAATATACAACTACAAAGCATGTAAACTCAATCCAACATGAGAATTACTAATTCAAAAACTTATATAAGTACATTCATACTCTTAACTTTCACAAGGTACACATTACTTACCTTCCATCAAACTAATGTAATTTACATTGAATGCTCTTACCGAATTTCACACGTGGTAATAATATAATGGCTGACCCATCCTTTTTCGTAATTTGATAACCAAAATTATCTCTTTTCATAGTTCAATAGCCGAAGCTATCCTTTTTCATAATTTGATGGTCGTCACCATCCCTTTTCATAATTGATAGTCAAAGCTATCCTTTTTCATAGATCAATAGCCGAAGCCATCCCTTTTCATAATTTATATCCGAAGCTATCCCTTTTCATAGATTGATAATCACCATTACATCGTTGAATTTTCCCTTAAACACACAATTTAATAATATGCAATAATAACATTTAAATCATAATTGAAAACACTATTTAGATGTACGAGCTTACCTCGACGAAAAACGTAGGAAATGAAGTCGACTAGTCCGAAGCTTTTTCTTTGCCTCGATCTAGAGCCATACATAGCTTATCTTGATCTAAATGAATAAATTTAGCTCAATTCAATAATATTCTATTCAATTTAAACCAAATTCACATTTTAGAAAAATTACAATTTTGCCCCTGTACTTTTGATTTTTTTCAATTTAGTCCTTAGCTCATAAAATGAAAATTTATGTAATTCATGCTTAGACCACGAAAGCAAAATTCCATATCAGTCCCTAGCAAGCCCTATACTTCATTTATTTCACAAATTCACCATGTATAATTTCTATTTTTCAATTCAACCCATATTTGACAATTTCATCAAAAAAATCACTTAACAAAAGTTGTTTATCTATCAAAAAATAATCATTTTCTACCATAAAACATATAAAAAAGCATAATATCATTCATGGCAATACCCTAACCTTTTAACATTTTTAAAAAATTAGTCCTCGAGCTAGCTAAATTAAGTTACAACGACCCCAAAAACATAGAAATTATTAAAAACGGGATGAAAAATTGCTTACATGCACAAGGTAACCTAGCCGAACCTTCAAAGCACCAAAAATGGTGTTTTCTTTCTCTAAAAAATCGGTGAAACAAAGTGAGAAAGATTATACCAAAAATTTTGTTTCGTTTTACTTAATTAATCAATTAATTTACTTATTTAACCTTTTAATTAACCTTTGGAAAACACTTGTATTATGTCCATAAATGTCCACTCAAATTAAAAATGGTCTATTTACTATCCAAGTGTTCAAACATTTAAGTTCCATAGCTATTTAGTGCTTTTAGTCTATAGAACTCTAATTTTGCACTTTTTGCAATTTAATCATTTTTATTGAATTATAAAATTTCTTAACAAAATTTCTATACGGTGATACTAACATGCTGTAGACATTATAATAATAAAATAAATATTTTGACGTCAAATTTGCGGTCCCAAAACCACTATTTTGATTTCACTGAAAACTAGCTGTTATAACCTTTCTGTGATAAATTTTCATGTATTATATTATTTTTTTCCTTTATATATCGATTTGACACAAGTCATGGAATAGTCACACTTGCAAAGTCCAATCTCATGTTTCTGGATACTCGAAGTAGACTACAATAAAAAATAAGTGTAATATCTCCTATTAACTTATTTGAGCATGGCCATGCATTTCTTATCTTACTTCATCAAGTGGACTAAGATATTGCTCCCATTATGTAGGAGGGACAAATCCTATCTTGATCAATCATATCCCACTATATAGATTGTAACATACACAACATCAGTCTTTGTAGTACAACTTGTTACAGTAGATGTTTGACTGTATCAAAATATATGACTCATTATGTTGGGACAATGATGATCTCAAGTCTAAGGATCGTATACATAGTTATCACTATGAGTAATGTTGTGACTATTATATAATAATCCAAGAAACATACTTATAGTGGGTCCGTCCAATATGTCGTTCTCTAACATATATTCATGTATTGATTTTGACATCCCTATGTCAATGACAACACTTTGTCACCAATCAACTACATATTAGTCTTAATGCATTATTTTTGTCTAAGCCCACAATAATACTTGACTAAGGACCTTTGAAATATTATTCATGGGACATTATTATAAATCAGTTTAATTTACACACCCAGAAAGTGAAACTAAAATAACAAAGGCAATGCCTATGTGATTACAATCATCTCATGATTCGTCTTTGGGTATACTCTAACTTTTCAGACCGTCTTCTAGTAAACACATTAATTCTACAAAAACCCTCTAGGTAATATTAAGCCAATACTTAGCTCTAGAAGGATCATTATCAAATTTACCCCTAAATTCTTCAGCCCCACATGATAACTCTTGAAAAGAGTTATATTTCATGCCTTTAGACCTAGCTAATTGCTTGTAATTAGGTACATTTAATTTCATTTGAGGACATTTCATTCGTATTTTGTTTATTTCATTAGGATTTTGGACTGTGTTTAAATATAGGGTACCTTTAATTGCTTGTGGTAGGGTTGTGTTTGGTGGTTTGGCAGATGTAGGTTGAGGAATGAGAAATAAATGAATGAAGGTTTGTTGAGGCAAAGAGTTGGGCATTTTGTTAGTACGAATGTCGTGGCAATGCCGGGAAGATCGAGTCAACACTCAACGCATACCAGTATCAACCCAGCTGTACTTGTACCATAAAAATCTGCCTAAAAAAAGATGAGAAGATAATCTTGGGTTGTTGAAAGAATAATTTAAAAAGAGGAGAAGATAAACATGGGTATTTGGATTTACACTAGGAAAGAAGCTATAAAAAGCCAAAGGAGGAAACCCTAAACAACAAACAAAAGGAAGAGATCCTTAGGAAAAAAATGAGGGTTGCAATTGAGTAGAGACAGAAAGAGGAAGACGAAAATAGTCCCTTTCAGACATTGAGGACACTGCGCTGCTGGAGTGTGGACTGGTCACGCGAAAGCTGTCTTCCCAAATTCTTCCATATTTTTTACTTTGTTCTTTCGTGAATTGAATGATGAAAATAGTGTTGGATGTTATTTTGGTTTTGAATTTTATGTGCCAACCAATGAGCTAAATCTCATAGCATTGGGATTACATGATGAAACCTTCATTTTATTTAATAGTTGAAGCATTGATCTTAATTAATTTACTGTTTCATTCAATTATTTTTTATTTCTAAATTATATGTGTGTAATCCCTAGACATAAATAATTGTTCAGCATGCGCATAAACTAAATCTAATTATAAAAAGGTTGGATTAGTTGGATCAAAATTGAATGATATGAGCAAGTACTTGATCGATACTTGCAGTAGACTCTAGACATAGAGCAACATTCATATAGAAGGAAAACAATGTAGGGTACCACATTAATGCCTATAGACACGGCCAAGGTAGCTTGAGGTTTTTGCTCTCAAAAGAAACAGATCATTTTAGAACTCTTCTGAGAAGTAAACTGACTATGATTTTGTCGAGGCATTATTGACAATAAGGGTAGATTCTTAGTAATTTCGACCTTCCAAACCGACATCATATATCATTTATTCTTTGTCACCGTATCTTTACCATATCATTCTTAGTTATTTCCTTGATCATTTATATAATATTCCTATAGTAATTTTCATAATTGCGATTACATTTCTACTCTCGTTTTGCCATAACATTTCCAATTATTCATTTATTTCACCTATTTCTTACATCATTACTCCACTAATTTCCCATGCATATTTATCATTGGCTTTGCCATAGCATTAATTGCATTTTATTATAATAACTTGACCACTTTTATGCCTCAATCCGATCCTCGTGGGAAGAATACTCCTTCACCAATTTATTACTTGATTCGACGTGTATACATGCACAAATCGCATATCATATTCACACGAGGCACCACACTTATGGATTTTATCAATAGGAGAATGATGAACTAATGCAGGTACAGGGTTCAGAGGACACGAGAGTGCCAGAGGAGGCACATTTAGGGGCGGAGGTTGCGGAGTCGCAGGATTGGCTCTCATAAAATCACTAAACCACTAATTCATCATTCCATAGAAAGCATTTTTCATTTCACTATCAAAAGATTACGAAACTGATACACTATGACTTGTTTCCTGATTGGAAGCTTGGGCATTACTTTCAGCTTTATTTACTACAACATGATTTGGTTCGACCGACATCTCGAATTTATAGGAAAAATAGAATCAGAACAGATCAAAAGCATCACACTATCACAGATATATGTGGCATGTATATTCTTGACTCAATACGTGCTACGTTAGTCTTAGAATTGACTAAACTATAGCTTTGATACCACTAAATTAACACCCCTAGCTCGTCTCTATTGCCAGATTAGGGCTACAGAGTAGTACAATACTAATTAGAAAAAATAAAATTAGATTCCATATTATTTATTCAATTATCAATCAAATATCCAAATCTAACTTTATTCATAATACACATACATTTACAAGCATTATATTAAGTTTGCGAGACCTGTAAATGACTTTAGAAACCATCAAGGATCAATTTGAAACAAAATATAAAATATAGAAAAATTTGAAAATAGGGGTCACACGACCGTGTGGCTAGGCCGTGTGGCTCAGGGACATGGTCGTGTGGCCAAACCATGTACAATTTGAAATATGGGTCACACGACTCTGTCTCAGCCCGTGTGAGCGTTCGATGTTGGGTTACACGGCCGTGTCGCCAGGCCATGTAACTCTTTCAGGCCGTGTGGACTACACTACACCTAAAATTCAATAAGACACACGGTCACATGAGGAGGCCATGTGTGGAACACGACCGTGTGACAACCAGTGTCCCAAGCAGTATGCAACAATGCCTTCATTTTCGAGTTAAAGCAAACATCCTTTCATAGACACCAATCCAGTCCATTTCCAACCAAATTCACCTATTCAAAAACACATATAACACACCTAAAACATACCAAATTCATACACTTATGTGCCTAACCAATTAACACCGCAAATTTTATACATATCCATATGTAAATCACCTAAGATATCACCTACTTATACATGTTCTTCAATCAACAACCATGTCTATAATTATCGAATACAAAACCACATACCAAAAGCAAATCAAACATGTCCATTGTCATGAATTACCTACCAAATTTGTCATACCATATTTCAATCATCATTAAAGATACCAAAACAAAACAATGCCATAACAAAGACACAAAGCATTACCATACAAAATGATATCACATGAGACATAATTTATCACCTTATAACAACATAAACTTAATTACAAATTCAACTAACATATAAAACTTGACAACTTCAAATCCTATATATACATGCCACAAACCAAAATAATCCAAATCAAAAGCTGCCGAGAAGGGAGTTTGGATAGTGTGAGCTTTGAAGTTGATCCATCCGACCAGTTTTGTAAAACATTAACTACAGAAAACAAAACAAAACAAAACAAAATAGGTAAGCTTAGGAAGCTTAGTAAGTCCATAGTTAAAAATTCAATTCAACTTACCTTATAATTGTTTACTAATTGAACTTAAAATATTAGAATCCTGTCAACCATTTCCAAAATCACATATCATTAGAACCGAAACATTCAACTCTAAAACTCATAATTCACAATGGCTTATACTGAAGAAATTAATACTTTTAAACATAGATATAACATCTCAATAAACATAATTCCAAGTCAGTGAATAATTTAACCAAAAACATGTATTATCGTGGTCTGTTGAATTTTAGCTAACTAAATCGGATACTCGAATTTTCCCTAAATCATGCCAAAGAGCATTAAAAATGCTAACAGAGGCACCGAAGTGCAATACAGAGGCATCAAAGTGCAAATAGAGGCACCGAAGTGCAATCTTGTATGAGCATGCATACTAACCCTATTGGCATGCTGTGATGCCCCGGAATTTGGGCCTAGAAGTATTGGGCCTTGAGCAAGAGAATGATTAGGAAACTGTGCATAAAATTTTATATGTGCTAGGAAATGACACAAAAGTATGTCTGCTTTAGTGATTAAGGGTCCTGAGAGGAGTTGGAAAAGTCTTGGGTTCAAATCTAGGCTTTAGCAAAAATTTTGGTTTTAAGTGGATAAAACCCTGGATATAAGTAAGTAGGCTTTTAGAATATTGTTGGGGAAATCATGACACAAGAAGTGTTGATGATCCAGTGGTAGTGGCATCATTATGGTGGCAAGGGGATCTTAAGTTCGAATCACATGGGATGCAAAGGGATTTTATTTTATTTTCATGAGGTGAGAGAGAGGTAGAGTTGGATTAAAACTCTCCTGGGGTGGTGGTTGACTTGGTCTTGGATGAAGTTGTTGGGGAGTTTGAATTGGTCTTTGAGGGATTTATAGATTGTTTTTAGGAAGGTTTTGGGGGATTTGGATAAGGGGGTTGTTGGTTGGGGATTTTGGGGAGAAAAAGAAGGAATTTGGTGTGTAATGGGTGTATTGTGCCGAATTTGAGTGGGGACTACTCAAAATTTTGGGATTGGGAGTTTGAGTGCACTATTTTTGGGTTGGGGTAATTGACCATTTGGGGAGTTGTCCTTTACTTCCGAATATATCATTCTCTTTTCCCCCTCTTCTTTTGCAATTTTGGTCTATCGATCTTCTTCTTCCCTTTTTGTCGAACCTTTTTTATTTCTCTTATCTCTCCATTTTGTCTGTCGGCTTTTAGTTAATGATTTTCTTGATCGGTTGTTCTTAATCTCTCCTCCCCTCTAGTGTCTTAATTCTGTTACTGATTTCTATCTTCTTCTTTGATCAGTTCCGGTTTGGGAGTGGCTTTAGCAAACGGTGAGTTACTAGATTTCTTCTTTCTTTTCTCTTTATTCCTTTGATATGTTCAAACTTCTTTCTTAAACGTATGCTCTTTTCTTTTATGTTCTCTATTGGCTGATTCTCTTCCCCTCTTATGCTTGGTAGTTCCTTCGGTTCATAGAGTTCCACGAGGAGTGCAACCGTTCGCCCATCTCGCGATTAAAGGTAAAGTTGAAGGCTTTTAATTTTTCAAGTGGTTGGCAGAATGTTACTTTCCCCTTTTTAAGGGAAAGGGTTGCCTGTAATTCCTCTAGACTAATGTGTGCTAAACCATGGGTTTAGACCATCGTAGTTGATAGGCTGTATTTGTAAGGCAGTTAATCGTCAAAGAGGAGTGTGATCAACTCTAGCCTGTGATCTAAGGGAAATAAACTGATTAGCGATCAGTCAAGGTAAGTATGGATTGTTGTTTTGGGTTTGGACAGTTATTAACCTTATTGGTTGTAAATCTGATACGATATTTTGGTTGATTATAGGATTTAGAGAGCGTGGATCTTAGCTAGTTTCGTGAACAGGTGTGTAACTGTATGCTATGTTTGATAATCGGCTTAAAAGCTGAAAAGTATGTGTTGTTTACACTGCTATGACTGTAGATCGGCAAAATGCCAAAAAGCCAGAAATATGGCATATGATACCACACGAGCGTGCGATCGTACGTGTGGGGAACCGAGCCCACGAACATGGGCATTAGTCTGTAGAGACCTTCATGAGCGCTCTCGTGGTTTTGGGCTGTTCTGGGCCTTGTTGGGCTGAAATGGGCCGTGTGGGCCCAGTGGGCTTAAGGGCCTACACGAATAAAATGTGTGTGATGTGGTAAGTGTTGTTTGGATTATGACACTCACATAGTTGTGGCTATTTCTAGGCTAATTAGGCCACACGAGCGTGCGGGCCCACTTAGGCCGAATTATGGGCCTTAGGCCCATTTACACCGTTGTGATTGTTTAGGTTACTTAAGTCGCTCGAGGCGACGGTGGACCTTCTGTTGGGTCGCCGAGACCCTTGATTTGCAAAAATTACTGAAATACCCCCGATTTGCAAAAATTATTGAAATACCCTTAGTTTGCAAAATTATCAAAATACCCTCAATTTGAAAAATTACTAAAATACCCTCGATTTGCAAAAATTACTAAAATACCCCTGATTTGCAAAATTACCAAAATACCCTCAATATGTAAAAATTATTGAAATACCCTCGATTTGTGAAATTACCGAAATACCTTCAATTTGTAGAATTACCAAAATACCCCCGATTTGTAAAAATGATCGAAATACCCTTATAGGGTAAAAGGACCGTTTTGCCCTTGTGGGTAGATGACTGGCTTGGTCTTCAAATTTGACTGACTTGACTGTGGTTGTATGACTGGTATGCTTTTAATATGTGTGTAAATGACTGTTACTGTGCATGGCCATTTTGCATACACGTGTGATGATTGAGCATGACATATACGACATATTGCATAGGGTTGGGATTCTGTTATGGAGGAATTACTGTTACGGGTGGCTCTGCCACAATTACTATTACTGGTGGCTTTGCGACATATACTGTACTGGCAGCTCTACCGCGTTATTATTATTTCTGGCAACTATGCTGCAATATTGGTATGTGGGCTGGGTGGGTCGACTCTTTCCCCGCATGGTGTGTTGGGTTGGTACCAGTGGTATACTGGCTGGATTGGGGTGGGTTTGCATACTTGCACCATACTGCATACTATTTCTGTATTGGGCTAAGGCCCACCTTGTTTCTGTATTAGGCTAAAGCCCATATTGTTCTGTTCTATTACTGATTTGGGCTAGGCCCAACTATTACTGATATTGAGAATGGGCTAGGCCCAATTGATTCTGTTATGGGCTGTGACCCAAATGATATTGTAGTGGGTTTTGGCCTGCGTATGCTCTGAATTAGACTGTACCATTACTGTAAAAGGGCCCTGGCCCTGACTGTTTCCATTT
The DNA here is from genome assembly GCF_007990345.1 of Gossypium hirsutum. NCBI lineage: Eukaryota > Viridiplantae > Streptophyta > Magnoliopsida > Malvales > Malvaceae > Gossypium > Gossypium hirsutum. Next base: position 25,785,353 of record NC_053440.1, on the reverse strand, counting down.
CTTTTTCTATTTCTGTATATTGACTGTTACTTTAGTAAGGGGGATTACACACTGAGTTTTCATAAACTCACCCTGTTTATTAACTGTGCAGGTAATCCCCAGTATTAGGAGGATCGGTGCTGTGAGGGACTCGGAGATGGCCACACAACTACTATTGATTCTGATTTTCTTTTAAGTTACCTACTTATAAGTGCTTATATTTTGATTTGGGTTGTAATAAGGCCTCCGTTAATTTCTGGATTTTGAATTGGGATCATCGGTTTATTACGTTTTCTATCTGTCTTAAAAATAGATCATGGTTTTCCAAGTTAATAACTGTTTTCAAAACACTACGCTTTCACAACTTAATCTCGAAACATCACATTTTCGTAAATCAGTTACTTTTAAGCTTAGCTTTCACAACTGTAAAGAAATTTTGGGAATAAAACAACGCAACTGGGATTTTACTCAAGTTATTAATTAAGAAGGGTTTTTCAATGAAAACATGGTTTTCGAAAGACACTTCAATGTGGCACGCCAGATTCGGGCCTATCTTCTAGGTTGGGTTTGGGGTGTTACACATGCCAATCATATCCTAATCATTTACTATGTTCAAACGGGCAATTTAAATGATTTCATCACCTTAACAAAAACAGAGGCACTCCCATAATATCTGAAAATGTGTTGTAATTCTATTACTTCCATTTTAGCATCATATAGTTCATATTTCATCACCATATTTCCAACTTTCACATACATACACATTCATTTTATACTACTTTTAAACAAATTATAATTCAAAGTTACAACACCAAATATTCATTCATTTTCCAAATTACACAATTTGAATTAGCGTAATTAATAACATTTCTAAATATATTTATCTATACTATGAACTTACCTAGATTATGCTTTCTCTTGACTCGTAGGGACTAATCCGTAACTTTGTTCTTTCCTTGGTTAATTTCCGTACGATTCAATTCTTGATCTATATAATGATTAAATTCAATATATCAATTACAAATATACCATCAGACTTATTTCTATGTATGGCCCTTAAATTTTTGCATTTAAAATTTTTCCCTAAACTTTTGTATTTCTCTCAATTTAGTCCCTAAACCCAAACTCCAAATTTATCAAAATTTCACAATTTCCCAAGCTAACTAAATTTTATTTAAATTAGTACAGTCTATAATTATTCAAAATTCATAAAAATTCCATGTAAATTTAATGTTATAACAAATTAGTCCTTTAACTAAAAACCAACTAAAATTTCTTTACAAAATAGTCCTAAACAGCAACCAAGATTATAAATCCTTCATTCAACATCAAGAAGAATCAAAATTCATCAATGGAAAAATCCAAAATCTTTAACAGTTTCGAAAATGGAGAGACGGGTTAGCTGCACCTAGTTTTAACTATCTCAAAAACATAAAATTTACGAGAAACAGATGAGAAAATCACTTACATATAATTTTTTATGTTTGGCCGAATGTTGAACTAAGTTATGGTCTTCTTCAATTTCAATTTCGGTGCAAGAAGCACTAAGGAATATGATGATAATTATTCTTTTATTTTACTTAAGCTTATAATTGATTAATTACCATATTACCCTTTTATCAAACTCACAATTCAACTTGTTTCTAACCTTAGACCGTCTATTCCAATTAAAATGGTATATTTGCTACTTAAATCCTCCCACTTATGTAAATTAAACCATCTCATCAATATAATTAATTATGACTAGATTTTACGACTTTTACAAATTAGTTCTTTTCCTTAAATTAACTAATTAAACGATAAAATTTTCTAATTGAATCTTCATACACTAAAATAGTAACTCCATAAATATTGAATAAAAAAATATTTATGAGTTTTCTTAACAAAAATAAGGTCTCGATACCCTATTTTCTGAAACCGCTTGACTTTCCGGACAATCACTTATTCTTAACTATTTATTTAATTAGATAAAAATCTTAAAATCAAAATTCAATATAAAATTATAATTAACTCATATAATTTAAATACTAATTATTACAAACTTAGTCATCGGATTTGTGATCCTGAAACCACTGTCTCCGACACCACTAAAAACATGTTGTTACAGGTAAATCGGTGGTTATGCTATTATTTTTAGCAGAGAAGTGGACGATTTTGAGGCTTGATTCAAGGGGAAATTTTGTTGATTTTATTTGATGGAGAATGGGGTCAAATTGCTATTTTTGAGAGTTGAATAGTTGATTGTGGACTGCTAATTTTAGTAGTGGATGTTGCCATCTTTATTTCATGGAAAAGTGGGTAAATGAAATGGTTTTGGTCCTCCAATTAAATAATTTTGGGACTCCATGTAATTGAGTCTAGAATGAAGTCATTTTCAAGCCCACGTGACTTCATCTAGATCTCCCAATCTATACTTGTTTAAACCCAAATACAACCACAATTTTGCCATACTTTCCCTTAGTCCAATTATTCCCAAAAGGTAATAAAATAACATGCATTTAAAAATAATTTCACAAAATTAACACATTCCCATGGAAATTATAAAATATTACAAAATTAAGTGTAAAACCACAAAAAGTGTTATTTATTTACTCAGAATTTGCATATATTGTACATAAAAGAGTGTTGAAAATATCTATATATTTTAGAGTCTAGAAATATGCATGAGGAGGATCATTTTGCAGTAAGAAAATCATCTCAATTCTACTTTATTTTCTCCTCTTCGACATCGTCTTCTTTAGTCGCTCTGAAGAAGAGAAAGATGAGGAAGGCTCTGTATGGGGTAATGATCGTGAAGTTTGAGACCAGAAAGTAGAGAATCTGGGGAATTGGTGCTAGGATGAAGGAGACTCTAGCATTTGGAAAAGCTATGCTGGTGAGTACGAAGGATAGTAGGTGAGTTTTTGTACTCCACCTTTGGGTATCTACTAGTTGTTGTGCTTCTTATATGTCTACTTTGAGTTCTCTGGTTGTATATGATTGTGTGAATGAGAAAGTCATGCATGCATAATGCTGTGGGAATACATGAATGATTGCAAGTATGATCTTTGAACTGTGTGATCGAACTGTGTATAGATGAATTGATATGTGGCGTAACCCTTGTAATATTATGGAATGTTATGTGTGAAATGTATGTTATAAAAATGTGGATTACAGAGGGAGTTACTTTGGTGGATTAGTTAAAGATAGGAAAATTGGTGCAATGGAGGAATGGATAGATTGAAAGGGGATTCAAGGAAGTTTGGTGGCATCGTGTAATGGTTATCTATAGGCTGTACGGAGCGACACCTTGAAAGAGATTTACTAACTCTTAGGAGTTAAAAGTGCATAGTTAGTCATGGCATGATCCAGTGGTGAACAGGTACGCCTTATGGCCTATTGAAGTTCGCCAAAACAATAAACAATGAAGCTATCAAGGCATATAAGTGGAAATTACTATATGATTCACTTGTTGAAAAGTCTAACATAACGATTATGGCACGTAAGGGAGTTCTAGCAAGTGAGCTTAAGAGTCTCACCAAAATGTGAAGGTAAGTGGAACAGGTGGAATCATCTTGTATATGCGGAGGAAAGGGATATTTCCTTCAAAATAATTGCGAATAAGTATCTACCATTAAGAGTTTGCCAGAGGAGATGGAAAAGCCAACATGGGTTATAAGAAAACGAGATGGTTCTCATAACCTGATTCTAAGTGTTTAATTGGTAAAGAGGTCACTAGAAGAGGGAAGTCCGGTATGGGCCATCTTAGGTGGTATGTCCGCCACAGATTAACAAAGGAAGAGGATGCCCATTCACATTATCTTATAATAAGAAGTTTGTTTTATCTTATCTACTGAGGAAATAGTCCACTAGGGACCATTAGTGACTGGGAAGTCCATTAGGACTATCTGATTAAGGAAACATCGATTCGGACTATCTTGAAGAAAGAAAGTACAGTGAGACTGTAGTGCAGGTATAGCTCCACAAGAAAAGCTTAATGTTTGAACACCCACCAAATCTTATATACGAAGGCCTCACACAAGGAGGTAGGTAAACAAGTTTTCCTTTGGAAGCGTATACTAACAAGTTAAGTTATAAGATGGTAGATGTCGAGATAATACAATAAGTCGATAATGAGTTTGATGTAGGATGAAGGGAACAGGGTAGGAATCCACCATGGTTGCGAGGTATCTGTGAGTCTGCCAAAAAGGTTGTCGACAGTCCGTATATATGTCGGTGTGGGTATTTTTTGATGCGCCAATCCAGCCAAGTAACATTAAAATTTGAGATGAAGTTTGACAACGCCACGTCCCAAAAAAGGTTGCTAGAAAGAATGTTACTTTTTTCAAATCCAACCTGATATGTATGCCAACGTTGTGTTTAAGAGGAACATATGGGCATCGCCTGCTCCAATGAACTACGAAGGCTTACAAGAAATTCAGGGAGCTTCCTTATGCACATCAAATCTTTATAGTTGTGATAACATGAGTTATTCATTGATAATTAATGTAATAAATCTCACTAAGTTCATTTAAACTTATGATTGGTTTCCTTTGATGTGGGATCAAAGTCTGACAAGATTATTATGAGAAAGGACCAATGTAACATCCTGAAATAGGGCCTAGTCGAAACAGTGGTTTCAGGACCATAAGTCTGACGAGGAAAAATTTATTTTTATTATATTTTTATAGTCTAATATTTCACGGAATAATTTCGTGAAAATTTCGTTCAAAAATTTTGACGTTTGGGCATTCAATTTAGTAAAAAGGACTAAATTGTAAAAAGTGCAAAACTTGAGTTCTAGAAGCTAGAGGTGTCCAATTGTTATGAAATTTTAAATTGGAGGTCCTTAAATGGTAATTAGACCATTGGTTAAATTGTGGACAAAAGTGGACATGAGAAAAGTGAAATAGGATATTTTTAAGTTAGGGGAATTTTGGTAAATTAGTAATTAAATGGACTAAAAGACAAAATAAAAGTCAAATTTCTTGTCCATCTTCTCCATATGGCCGAATATGTCATGGAAGCCATGGCTAGGGTTTTTTTCACGCTTCCAAGCTTCATAGTAAGTCCATATTTGCCCTGTTTTAAATGTTTTTTTTTTATGTTTTTGGATCATCGTTGCTCGATTTAGCTTATTCTACTATTAATTCATGTTAGGGTTCATATTTAGAAAAATACCCATAGGTGAAATGTGTTTATTTTGATGTTTTATGGTAGAATATGAAGCTTGAAATTATGTTAAACAACTTTTGTTAGGCTATTTTAAGTGAAAACGAGTAAAACGACATAATCGGTAAAAATACCTAATGTTCATAAGTAAACGTTAGAGTGGGAATTTGATGTTTCCATAGAAGGGAAAGATGTTCACATGTTATAAAACATAAGAATAAGGGATGAAGTTTAATATCTGAGTTTTGGGGAAAAGTGTAATTATGTAAAAGTATAGGGGCAAAATCATAATTTTGCCAAAGTTGGAGTCAAGGACTGTTTTGATGAATGTGAGTATTAAGTAATATAAATTTTCTATTACAAATCAAGATGAATGAAATCCAGAGTTAGACCGGGGAAAGAAAAAGGTTGAGGACTAAATTGCTAGATTTGATCATATTTTGTACCGAGGTAAGTTTACGGTAAATAAATTCATTACTTCAATAATTATTATTAATGCTGTTATTTTCCAGCAATTATGTACTTATTTGATGAAACTATTTAAGGTTGACTCAAGTATGAGATGATAGAGAATCAGTGTTAAAAAGTCCCATTGAAACATTATAAATGTATCAGATACAAATGTCATGACATTAAGGGAATGAGATCCCATGTAAGACCATGTTTGGGACATGGCATTGACATTATTGAGGTTATGAGAGGTTCCACGTAAGACCATGTCTAGGACATGGTGTTGGCACCGAGATGAGAGGTCCCCCGTAAGACCATGTCTGGGACGTGGCATTGGCACCGAGATGAGAGGTCCCCCGTAAGACCATGTCTAGGACATGGCATGGGCATTGATATGAGAACTCTCATGTAAGACCATGTTTGGGACATGGCTTTGGCATGTTATTATCAGACAGGAGACCCGAGTATCCTTAGTATTCCAAGTGGTTCAACGTGCTAGTAAATAGACTATGTTACATGAAAATTCAGGTAAAAGCATAATAAATATATTCAGGTGAGTTATAAGGGTTAAGAATATCTCAGTTATCAGTTGAGAAAGAAATTCCAGCAAGGGAGGAAGAAGTTATAATCATGAGTTATTTAAGTAAGCAAGTAAGTAAACAAGTAAGAGAGTAAGTAAGGAAGAAGCAAAGACCATGATACTTGATGATGATTTTAGGGTATAATTATTTATGATAAATGTTGTTATTTATTTGCTAGTAAACTTACTAAGCTTTACGCTTACTCCCGTTATTTTCCTTCTTTTTTTATAGTATCTCCAAGCTAATTCAGGGATCGTAAGGGCGTCGGAGATCGTTTCACACTATCAACTGATCAACTCGGTATTTTGTGGTTTGAAACGTTTAAGTTATGGCATGTATAGGGACTTAGCCATTTTGTGTGTGTGTCCTTATGATATGGCTAATGAATAACATGTAAATATTCAATAATGATTAGCTATTAAAATGGCTAGTTAAGAACATGTTTTGGTGTTATGTATGCCTAAATGATAGTTAATACAAAGAAATTATAAAAGAGTAAAAATGTGCAATGGAACAGTTTTTGGACAGTAGCATTAATGTGATTTTGAAAAATCACCAAAGATAGTATAAATGTAATTAGAGAGTGATTGAGATATAGAATTAAAGCTTATTGACTCTATTTTCACATGAAAGAAACAGTGTAGGAAAAGAAATTTTATATTATGAGATATTTGAATTTTAGTGAGATAGGGTCAGAATGGTTTTTGAAGTCCCCTATTCTGAATTTAGAAAATCATTAAAAATTGTATAGAAATAATTATGAGTTATAATTTATATTTCTAGATTCGTTAGTGAGTCTATTTTCAATAGAAACAAGCAGAAGTACCATATGAAGCCCGTACAACGAGATAATTGATTTTTAGTGAATAGAGGATAGAACCATCCGATAGTGAAATAGGGGAGACTTTAATGAATAAAATGTACTATTTTGCTAACCCAAAAATTCTAAAAATTTTATGATAATAAGATTTATGAGTTTAGTTTTAGGAAAAAATTACGAATCTAAATTTTGAGTTTTGTAACTCGAGTTATAATTAAATTAGTGACTATTATGTGAGTGAGCAATTTTATTATGAGTAGTGAAATAAATTATTTTGATTTGTTTAAGTATTCTGAAAATTTTTAATGTTCCCGGTTTGGACCCGAACCGTTTCTGTTGCATGTTTTAGGGCCTCGAGGGTTCTTTTAGGGATATATTGAATGAATGTGAGTGAATTAATTTTTTTAAAAGCAAATTTTTATGCCTCATGCTCGACTCCGGCAACAGTCTCAGGTAAGGGGTGTTACATTTATTGGTATCAGAGTGAGAGTTTATTATGTTATTGGAATATTTAGTATGAATAAGAGTCTTGATATACATGCCATACTTTTATTTTGATAGTGTGATGACTCTAGACGATTTTAAAATGTCTTTCTTTTATAGTTATGGATCTCAAATGAGCTGGTGCAGATGATGTAGAAAGTAATGCGCCCGCTCCCGCAGAAGGGATGGTGCCACTAGATAGTATTGAAAGGCCCGTTACAATTAGTCAGGGAGGAGGGGCTCGAGAAGCCTTCTTCCAAGCTATGAATGAATGGTTTACCGAGTTCATTCGTACGAATCCAGCTGTTAGACCTTCACCCCTCATGATTCTCCGATCCCCCATGTAGCTCCCCCAGTCATAGGTACAGTTATAAGAGAAAGACCACCAGTTGATAAGATCAGAAAACAAGGGGCTGAAGAGTTTCGGGCTACTAAAGATGATGATGCAGAGAGAGCAGAATTTTGGCTCGAGAATACTATCAGAGTCTTTGATGAGTTATCCTGTACACCTGAGGAATGCATGAAGTGTGTTGTCTCACTCCTTAGAGATTCGACTTATTATTGGGGGAAGACTCTTGTGTCAGTTGTACTAAGCGAGAAAGTTACTTGGGATTTCTTTCAGGAGGAGTTCTGTAAAAAGTATATTAGTCAGAGATTTATTGACCAGAAAAGAAAAGAGTTCCTTGAGTTAAAGCAGGGTAAGATGACTGTAACCGAGTATGAACGTGAATTTGTTAGACTCAGCAAGTTGCTTGAGAGTGTGTGTCTACAGAGCCTATCATGAGCAAAAGATTTGAGGATGGGCTCAATGATGATATCCGACTATCAGTTGGTGTTCTAGAGATAAAAGAGTTTGTTGTTCTAGTTGAAAGAGCATATAAGGAAGAGGAGTTATTAAAAGAAAAAGAAAAGAGCAAAGCTAAAATTGAGGTTCAAGACATGAAGAAAAGGTAGATGAGCATATCATTTTAGTCTACATCTAAGAGGCCTAGAGAGTTCTCTATTAGATCAAATTTTTCAGTCGGTTATCCTAGCCGAAACAGAGGTAGAAGATTTATGTGTTCAAGAGCTCAGACTACTTCAGTCGCAAGTGTGGGTAGTACTCGACTACCTAGACCAAAGTGTGCTCAATGTGGTAGATGTCATCTCGATGAGTGCCAAGCAAATGAAAATGCTTGTTTCAGATGTGGTGCACTAGATCATTTTATTTGGGAATGTCCCGAAACAGTTGAAAGAGAAGTAATACCGAGTGCAAGATCGGGAAATGCTCCCACTAGAGGCAGACCACAGAGGAATTTGGGAGTTGTAACAAGTAATAGGGGTACGTCCAGAGACTCAGTAGCTAGACCAGAAGTTAGAGCACCCGCAAGGACTTATGCTATTCGCGTTCGCGAAGAGGCATCCTCCTCCGATGTGATTACGGGTACATTTTCTCTCTATGATACTACTGTTATTGCTTTGATTGATCCGAGTTAGTCCCATTCCTATGTTTGCATGAGATTGATTCCAAGTATGAACGTGCCCATAGAATCTATCGAATTTTTGATTAAAGTATCGAATCCATTAGGCCAGTATGTGTTAGTAGACAAAGTATGTAAAAATTGCCCTTTGATGATTAGAGGTCACTATTTTCCAGCCGATCTTATGTTATTGCCATTTGATGAGTTTGATGTGATTCTTTGTATGGATATGTTGAATACCCACGATGTGATAGTGAATTGCTGAAAGAAATACATTGAGTTGAAATGCAGAAATAGTGATATTATCCGAGTTAATTTAGATGAGTCAGATAGTTCTCTTGCCATGATTTTTGTTATGTCTGCTCAGAAATGTTTGAGAAAAAGGTATGAAGATTATCTTGCTTTTGTATTGAATACTAAAGATCTAGAGCTGAAAATTGAATCAGTGCCAGTAGTTTGTGAGTTTTCCGATGTGTTTCCGGAAGAATTGCCAAGTTTGCCTCCAATTAGAGAAGTTGAGCTTGGTATTGAGTTGGTTCCAGGTACCACTCCCATCTCTATTGCTCCTTATAGAATGGCCCCGTTGGAATTGAATGAATTGAAAGCTCAATTGCAGGAATTAACTGATAAAGGTTTTGCAAGGCCTAGTTGTTCTCTGTGAGGCGCACCAGTGCTTTTTGTGAAAAAGAAAGACGGTTCAATGAGGTTGTGTATAAATTATCGGCAGCTTAACAAAGTAACAATAAAGAATAAATATCCACTGCCTAGAATTGACGATCTGTTTGACCAATTGAAGGGAGACACTGTGTTCTCCAAGATAGATTTGAGATCCGGTTACTATCAGTTGCGGGTTAAAGAGTCAGATGTTCTGAAGACTGCTTTCCGGACTAGGTATGGTCACTATGAGTTTCTTGTGATGTCATTTGGTTTGACTAATGCTCCTAGTATATTCATGGATTTAATGAACCGAATCTTTCGACCGTACTTGGACAAGTTTGTAGTTGTGTTTATTGATGATATTCTGATTTATTCTCCTAATGAGATTGAACATGCTGAACATTTGAGAATAGTTTTACAGATTTTGAGAGATAATCAGTTGCCTGCCAAGTTTAGCAAAAGTGAGTTCTAGCTTCGAGAAGTTGGATTCCTTGGAGACATTGTCTCAGGTGATGGTATTAAAGTTGATTCGATTAAAATTTCAGAAATTGTTGAGTGGAAACCACCCAGAAATGTGTCAGAGGTTAGAAGTTTTCTTGGATTAGCTGGTTATTATAGACGATTGAAAGGTATTTTCCATGATAGCTACCTCGTTGACAAGGTTGTTGCAGAAAGATGTCAAGTTTGAATGGACTGAGAAATGTCAGTAGAGTTTTGATAAGTTAAAGGCATTGTTGACTGAAGCTCCTGTTTTAGTACAACCAGAACCGGGTAAAGAATTTATGATTTACAGTGATACATCCTTGAATGGATTGGGTTGTGTACTTATGCAGGAAGGTAAAGTACTAGCATATGTTTCTAGACAGTTAAAGCCACATGAGAAAAACTACTCGACGCACGATTTAGAGCTAGCTGCCATTGTATTTGCGTTGAAGATCTAGAGACATCACTTGTACGGTGAGAAGTGTCGAATATTCACTGACCATAAAAGTTTGAAATACTTGATGACCCAGAAAGATTTGAACTTGAGGCAAAGAAGATGGCTAGAGTTGATTAAAGATTATGAGCTAGTGATTGACTTTCACCCGGGTAAGGCAAACGTTGTTACCGATGCCTTGAGTAGAAAGTCTTTATTTACATTGAGAGATTTGAATACTAGTTTGGCTTTATTAGATGATAGTACTATTTTAGCTGAGTTGAGAGCTAAAACGATGTTTCTTGAAGAAAACTATAAGGCTTAGAAAGATGACAATGAGTTGCAAGCTAGAAGAGTTCAGTGTGAATCAGGTGTAGAGTCTAATTTTCAGATCAGTTCTGATGGTTGTTTGATGTTTAAAAATCAGATATGTGTACTGAAGAATGATGAGCTTATTCGAAAGATCTTACAGGAAGCACATAGCAGTTCATTGTCTATTCACCTAGGTAGTACAAAGATGTATAATGATTTGAAGAAATCGTACTGGTGGGTAGGAATTAAAAGAGATATTTCAGAATTTGTTTCTAGATCCGAACATCAGGTACCTTCAGGTTTATTGATGCCTGTGTTAGTTCCTGAGTGGAAATGGGACCGAGTTACCATGGATTTTGTAACTCGGTTACCGTTGACATCGAGAAAGAAAGATGCAGTATGGGTTGTGATTAATAAGCTAACGAAGTTAGCTCATTTTATCCCAGTTCGTATGGATTATTCACTTGACAAGTTGGCCGAGTTGTATATTTCAGAGATAGTCAGACTACATGGAGTACCGTTATCGATTTTCTCAGATAGAGACCCGAGATTTACTTCACGGTTTTGGAAGAAATTGTAGGAAGCTTTGGGCACAAAGTTGAGTTTTAGTACAGCTTTCCATCCTCAGACCGATGGTCAGTCAGAGAGAGTTATTCAGATACTTGGAGATATGCTTAGATGTTGTGTTTTAGAATTTTAAGGTAGTTGGGAGAAATATTTGTCGTTGGTAGAGTTTGCCTATAATAATACTTATCAGTTGAGTTTGAAGATGGCACCGTATGAAGCTTTGTATGGACGTAAGTGTCATACGCCTTTCTATTGGACAGAGCTTAAGGAAAATCAGATTTACAGGGTTGATCTAGTCAAAGAAACAGAAGAGAAAGTAAAAGTCATTAGGGATTGCTTGAAAGCAGCTTCAGATAGACAAAAATCCTATGCAAATTTAAAAAGAAAAGAGATTGAGTTTCAGGTTGGTGACAGGGTATTTTTGAAAGTATCATCGTGGAAGAAAATTCTCAGATTTGGCAAGAAAGGCAAACTAAGTCCACGTTTTATTGGACTGTTCGAGGTGACTAAAAGAATTGGGCCCTTAGCATATCGGTTAGCTTTGCCGACTGAGTTAGAGAAGATTCATGATGTGTTCCATGTGTCTATGTTACGTCGTTATCATTCAGATCTGTCACATGTGATTTCTCAGACAGAGGTTGAAATTCAGCCAGATATGACTTACGGTGAAGAACCGGTAAAGATTCTAGCTCGAGAGGCCAAGCAACTAAGGAATAAAAGTATTGCACTTGTGAAAGTATTATGGAATAGGCATGGGGTAGACGAGGCTACATGGGAACTCGAAGAGGCTATGTGAAAACAGTAGCCAAATCTCCTCACAGGTAAGATTTTCGGGGACTAAAATCCCTAAAGGGGGAGAAATGTAACATAACGAAATAGGGCCTAGTCAGAACAATGGTTTTGGGACCAGAAATTCGACGAGGAAATATTAATTTTTAGTATATTACTATGGTCTATAATTCTATAGAATGATTTCGTAAAAAATTCGTTCAAAAATTTTGACGTTTAGGCACTCAATTTAGTCAAAAGGACTGAATTGTAAAAAGTGAAAACTTTAGTTCTAGAAGCTAGAGGTGTCCAATTCTTATGAGATTTTAAATTTGAGGTCCTTAAATGATAATTAGACCATTGGTTAAATTGTGGACAAAAATGGACATGAGAAAAGTGAAATAGGATATTTTTAAGTTAGGGGCATTTTTGGTAAATTGGTAATTAAATGGACTAAAAGACAAAATAAAAGCCAAATTTCTTGTCCATCTTCTCCATATGGCCGAATATGTCATGGAAGCCATGGCTAGGGTTTTTTTCAAGCTTCCAAGCTTCATAGTAAGTCCATATTTGCCCCGTTTTAAATGTTTTTTTAATGTTTTTGGAGTTCTCGTTGCTCAATTTAGCTTATCTACTATTAATTCATGTTAGGGTTCATATTTGGAAAAATACCCATAGGTGAAATGTGTTTATTTTGATGTTTTATGGTAGAATATGAAGCTTGAAATTATGTTAAACAACTTTTGTTAGGCTATTTTAAGTGAAAATGAGTAAAACGACATAATCGATAAAAATACCTAATGTTCATTAGTAAATGTTAGAATGGGAATTTGATGTTTCCATAGAAGGGAAAGATGTTCAACATGTTATAAAACATAAGAATAAGGGATGAAGTTTAATTTATGAGCTTTGGGGAAAAGTGTAATTATGTAAAAATGTAGGGGCAAAATCATAATTTTGCCAAATTTGGAGTCAAGGACTGTTTTGATGAATGTGAGTATTAAGTAAGATAAATTTTCTATTACAGATCAAGAGCAACGAAATCCGGAGTTAGACCGGGGAAAGAAAAAGGTTGAGGACTAAATTGCTAGATTTGATCGTATTTTGTACCGAGGTAAGTTTACGGTAAATAAATGCAATATTTCAATAATTATTATTAATTTTGTTATTTTCTAGAAATTATGTACTTATTTGAGGAAATTATTTAATGTTGACTCAAGTATGAGATGATAGAGAATCAGTGTTAAAAAGTCACGTTGAAACATTAGGAATGTATCAGATACAAATGTCATGACATTAAGGGAATGAGATCCCATGAAAGACCATGTCTGGGACATGGCATTGGCATTATTGAGGTTATGAGAGGTCCCACGTAAGACCATGTCTAGGACATGGCGTTGGCACCGAGATGAGAGGTCCCCCGTAAGACCATGTTTGGGACATGGCGTTGGCACCGATATGAGAACTCCCATGTAAGACCATATCTGGGATATGACATTGGCAGTACAGGAAACATCCCATGTAAGGCCATTTTGGGACATGGCTTTGGCATGTTATTATCAGATAGGAGACCCGAGTATCCTTAGTATTCCAAGTGGTTCAACGGGCTAGTAAATAGACTATGTTACATGAAAATTCAGGTAAAAGCATAATAAATATATTTAGGTGAGTTATAAGGGTTAAGAATATCTCAGTTATCAGTTGAGAAAGAAATTCTAGCAAGGGAGGAAGAAGTTATAATCATGAGTTATTTAAGTAAGCAAGTAAGTAAACAAGTAAGAGAGTAAGTAAGGAAGAAGCAAAGACCATGATACTTGATGATGATTTTAGGGTATAATTATTTATGATAAATGTTGTTATTTATTTGCTTGTAAACTTACTAAGCTTTACGCTTACTCCCGTTATTTTCCTTCTTTTTTTATAGTATCTCCAAGCTAATTCAGGGATCGTAAGGGCGTCGGAGATCATTTCACACTATCAACAGATCAACTCGGTATTTTGTGGTTTGAAACATTTAAGGTATGGCATGTATAGGGACTTAGCCATTTTGTGTATGTGTCCTTATGATATGGCTAATGAATAACATGTAAATATTTGATAATGATTAGCTATTAAAATGGCTAGTTAAGAACATGTTTTGGTGTTATGTATGCCTAAATGATAGTTAATACAAAGAAATTATAAAAGAGTAAAAATGTGCAATGGAACAGTTTTTGGACAGTAGCATTAATGTGATTTTGAAAAATCACCAAAGATAGTAGAAATGGAATTAGAGAGTGATTGAGATATAGAATTAAAGCTTATTGATTCTATCTTCACATGAAAGAAACAGTGTAGACAAAATAATTTTATATTATGAGATATTTGAATTTTAGTGAGATAGGGTCAGAATGGTTTTTGAAGTCCCCTGTTCTAAATTTAGAAAATCATTAAAATTGTATAGAAATAATTATGAGTTATAAATTTTTTGTATAGATTCCTTAGTGAGTCTATTTTCAATACAAAAAAGCAGAAGTACCATATGAAGCCTGTACAATGAGAGAATTGATTTTTAGTGAGTAGAGGTCAGAACCGTTGGACAGTGAAACATGGGAGAATTTAACGAATAAACTGTACTATATGGCTAACTCAAAAATTCTGAAAATTTTATGATAAGAAGATATATGAGTCTAGTTTTAGGGAAAATTTGTAGATCTAAATTTTGAGTTTTGTAACTCGATTTATAAGTAAATTAGTGACTATTATGCGAGTGGACAGTTTTATTGTAAATAGTGAAATAAATTATTTTTATTTATTTAAGTATTCAAAAAATTTTAATGCTCCCAGTTTGGACCCGAACCGTTTCTGTTGCATGTTTTAGGGCCTCGAGGGTTCTTTGTAGGGATATATTGAATGAATGTGAGTGAATTAATTTTTTTAAAGTAAATTTTTATGCTCCGAACTAGTAAGTTAAGTCAGGTAACACCTCGTGCTCGAGTCCGGCAGCAGTCTCGAGTAAGGGGTGTTACAACCAAGCTAGACACTGCCAAGTCCACGCGAAGGGCATTGTAGTTGTTTCATGTATATAAAGAGGAACCCTTAAAGGCCACGCCTTGGGGGTTGATTAAGTGTATTTATAATGAAGTCTTAAGCTTCTAGTCAATGTAAATAATTGTTCATGCTTAGTAAGGAAAAATGATTGGAAGAATCTTAGTAATTGTAGAAGTTTATTTGAAGTTAGAATTCAAACATATTGATATTTAAAGGATTAGAGTAAAGTTAAGTGGTAAATATGGATTAACTCTGGCGTTAGTTAAGTTATAAATAAATCAAGTTAGAATTGATGTTAAGTAACTCAGATTAATTGTGACACTACTTGGACCTGGCGATCAGGTTGGGTATATGGTGTTACAATCCATAAAAGGATTTAGGATCTATTCTAGTTAGGTCTTTTTCGATGTATTGTTAGTCCAGTCAGTCACATCAATGTCTCTATCTTCTGGGGTCATTCGCTCCAATGTCTAAGACAAAGCATCTCCCTAGTTGGACTTGATAGATGACATATTAGTCTTTCAATCGATTTGCTCACTTTTGATTAAACTAAGGAAATATTTAGGTTCATCTGCTAATATAAGTTGTCTTTTTGTATTATGATCCGACCACGTAATATCGCTTAGTATATTATTTAAACATTAGATAACAAGTGAGCTAATATTTCCTTCCATTCTGCTTTGCGTGCAAAAACTATTGAGGATAATATACAAAGGGTATTAATGTAATTAATGAACTTTTATTAAACCAATTTGTTCAAAAAAATACAAGTGTACATAGACAAGAATACTACACTTACGACACCAGATCCAACAAAAATAACACAAAGAATTTAGAGTGGTTCGGCCTCAATTGCCTATGATCAGTACCTTAGCTTACTACCAGTATTTATTCCCTAAATTCAATAATTTGAAACCTTTTAAGGATAATCTTTAACCTTTACATTTCTATCTTTTCAATTAGGCAAGATAAAATCACTTCCCCTTAAGGTTTTCCATCCTAAAATCCTTAAATAAATCCTCAAAAATAGAGATTATACAAGAGTGGATGAATGGTTACCTCTAGAAGGTAGATATACAATTAATTAGCTCTCTCAAATACATACAACACTTGAAAGAATGAATAAGAGTTGAACTCACAAGTGTTTAGAAGTAAATATCGGGAAAATAAAACAAGATGAAAGATTGAATTTTTTTTTGGCTATTTTATCTTTGAAGGCTTGTTTCTTATCTTCTTATAAGTATTTTGATGTAACACCCCGTTACCCGAATCGATCACCAAGTCCAAGCTATAAGGTGCCACATTCATTGCCAAAGAAACTATGATTAATAAAACTCAATTTGACACCATTATAATATAACATCCCAGGTCTGGCGGATCCACAGTTTCGGTGTATAGCAATAAATAGTCTGTCTGGCGTAGCGTTATCCGCCCAAAAGATTGTTTTGGCATACACATGTGGGCATGTAGTAACCACCACAAGAATAAGTAAGACTTTGAATTTCTAATATTTTACCATGTATTAAGGAGATGTCCATGTTAACGTAAAAAGGGAAAAATGGGATGAGTATTCGCCAAAAGTATAGTATGCCTGGATTGTATGAAATACTGTGCTAGTTAGATTTTCAGTAATCTGGTTAGAAACCAACTGTATTGTTTAGCTTGAAAAGTTTGATGAAAGAAAGTTATTTATATTTTTTTCAAAAACTGTAGGCCAATAAGAAGGCAAGTTTTGATACGCATGACACTTGTTAAATTCCACTAAGCAAAATGAATCATATTTATTGGTGAGAATGTGTTCTAAAAGGGGTTCTTCTTTCTTCTTCCTCCTCTCTCTTAAGTGGTATATACTGAAACATTCTTTAAATCTGAATGTATCCTACCTAGATGATCTAAAGGCTAAGGTTATTTTATGATTAGTAGTTACTTCGTACCATGGTAAGTATTCAGCTCTACATGTTAAGTAATGAATGAGTAAATCTGTTTTTGGAAATTGAACCGCAAGACTATAAGTATAAGGTTCTTGCATAGGATTTCCAGCAATTGAAATGATAAGTAATTTGTATGTACAAGAATATTAGTGGTGAAATTATGTTTCTAGGTGGTGTTTGGTATTGGTTCGTGATGGATATTTAGATATGGAGCTTGAACTACAGCAGGTGAGATTCAGGTGAGTCTTTACTCTAACTCTTACATGTAATTATTTATATCGAAGTATGTTTGTAGGAAATCGATTGAACTATGGACCCAAAGTCATGAAAAATATAGTGTGTGATGATTGGTGTACAAGCATTGAAACATTGAGGTATGACTAAGTATGTATATGTCTGAAATGTATGCTATGAGATGTGTGTTCTGATTGGGTGTATGTTAGTGAAGTAAAATGTTGAACTTAGATTGTGTCAATGCATGAAGAGTCTGTTAAGAGAGTTTGGGTCTATTCACCACGGTGGTGTCTGATGGAGTCCGTCTGGGCTAAAAACAAAAACTCTGATATGAACTGTAAAGGGAAAGCCCATGGCCATGGCACTCTCTGAAAGGTACTAAAGAATGGTGATTACTCAGTGGGTTCTCTGCGTGTCCCAGGATGATGATTGGCACACCTCACGTAATGTGAGTTTAGGCAAATCCATATTGTAAACATGATAGCTAAAGAATAGCCTTTGTGGCGAACTTTGAAAGAATAGCCTTTGTGGCAAACTCTAAAAGAATAGTCTTTGTGGCAAACTCTAAAAGAATAACCATTGTGATGATTCTGAAAGAATAGTCTTTGTGGTGAACTTTAAAAGAGATGCCTTTGCGGAAAATTCTGAATAGATCACCTTAGTGGCATACTCTATCTGATTGCCTAAATGATGTTTTTGATAAGTCTCTGTGGTGTGAACTGTCAGGAATATCTGGTAAGCTATGAATATGAATGTCTGTCTCTATGGTAAGATATGAGTAAATATAATAGTTTTGTAATAAGTATGACCAAGATCAAGTATTGATATGCTTTAGAATAAGAGGTGTTGCATCTTCTTTTAAAATTATTCTAAATATGAGTAAATGCTATTTTGAATTATGAGATTCTGATATGGCATGCTATGGAGTTCATCTGGATGTTATACATAGTGAATTATCAGTACGAGTATACGTAAAGAACTGGATCAAGGTATATATAGGTGTAAAGCAATAGTATGAAATGATGTGTAAGTATCCACCATATACATGTATCTGTCCAAGATAATGTCAGTAAGAAATTGTTTAAGAGAAAAGTAGGATTTAAGGTATGAATTGTTGGAAATGGTCTAAGGCTATATTCAGATAAGAAAATATTATGGGAAAAAAGAATTATGAAACAACTGGAAGGATTCCCTAGTTAATTAGATATGAAAGATTGAGAATAACAAGGGTATGATAATTGACGTATAAGGGAGTGATAAGATCGTATGGTATCAGCCGTAGTAAATGATGTAGAGTAGTAGTTAACCCATAGAAATTCCTACAAGATTACACAGCATCCATTAAAGTATGGTTCATGAACTCACTATGTACTCTTGTACTTACAAGGTTTGTTATTTCTATTCAGGTATGTTGAGAAGAGGCCTCGCTTGGAGGAACAATGCCAGGAGTACGCCAAGTTGGTGCCAGAATGGGTTGTTATGCATATAGTGGATTTGTGACGTAGTCTTGTATATGCCTTTAGAGTCTGTTATAAAATAATTTCTAACTTGTAAATATTTGTATCAAATTTTATGTAATAAGTTATTTATCATATATTTTATTTTAAATTTTCAAATGTTAAAATTTTCTTTTGGAAATTCACATAAGAGGTTTTTAAATAAATGCAAAATGGCAAACTATTTTTGTTAAATTTTTTGTATCGTTTAATAACAGTTGAGATTTGGACCTAGTGAATTGGGTCAGGTTGAGGGTGTTATATATGCATTCAAATAAAAGTAAATCATGTGTTTTAAACAATACATAATCATTTTAGAGTCTTATATGAACTTACGAAAGCTCTTTTGTTAACCTAGGGTCCAATGAGGACCAAACTATAAAGATTCATAGTTCTAGGTTGATGTTGTGACTTAGGGGTTTCCTCGTCGTGACGTGACTCACTGGCATAGGCTCATCATGACTTCAAGTTTATGACGTTGCATTGTGACTCTTTGGTTGTTCCTCGTCGCGAAGTTGGGAGTATGTTGTCGCGACGTGACTCATTGTTTCCAAAAGAAAAAATTTGAAACAAGTTGGAAGGACATGTAATAACATTTAACATGTCAATTATAACCAAATCTACAATGTACCAAATGCATTCAGACCAAATTATGCCAAAATGATACTTTGAAATAACATTAAGCTACCAAGATTTAGGTTCAACTATTTTTGATACAAAACCGGTTAAAACTGTAGGAAAATGCCATACACTATTCAAAAGAGAAATTTACACACATTGTTTAGTTAGAGAATCATTTCTTAATGCTGGAACTACTTCTCGAATTCCAAATGATCACCTATACCTGCGCACAGAGAAAGCAAACCGTACGCTAAGCAATAGGGCTTAGTGGTACATTTACAATTCAAGGTATATGCAACATAACGTTAGTATTATGCTTCAAGCCAAAACATGCAAATTTACACTTAACATCTAGCCAATATATATGCTAGTTATCAAACATTCTATCATTAATCAAAACATACAAACAAGCTTATATCAAATACCAAAACAACATAATCAAGTTTTACCACATATATGTCTAATTCCAATTACATATCAATAGCTAAACTATTCACTACATACCAATACAATATTAGCCTTGAATAAAATATTTATTCATGATTCTTACAACATATCATCAACATTATACTAATCTTGTACTTTAACACACAATTCATTTACTTTGCTATCATCTTATTCAACTTATTTTTGGAGTTTATCGACTCATTTGCATTTGTTTTGGCCCTTAGGGCTCAATTTCATTTGATTTGTATACACAACTGTACATTTCCAATATTCTTCCCATGTTGATACATGATTAATCCAAGAGCATTGAATAATGTCATATTCATATTAATTTCCAAGTTTACATTTAAACACCCCACTTAACCTGACTCAGACTTGGATAATCCGACTAACACATCAAACTGGCATCGAAGTGAATCGTCGGATACATCAAAGTAGGGTAATTGGCACGTAACATGCATACTAGCATACAAAAACGCATCCTGGAGCACAAAGCGCATACTAGAACACGAAGTGCATCCTGGCACATCAACATATAATCTCGTACACAAACCAATCCTATGATACGCCAACTATATCTGACACAACCCAAACAGCTAATAGGGTACCAATATTTAACATCATTTACAATTTAGTAAAATTACCATTTATCAAGCATATTCATCATCACAATCCAATCTATTAACATATCACATATACTTCATGTCATTCAATACATTTTCACCCAATCACATAACACATCATTATTCGAACATTTCATGCTATTTACATTTTATTCATTTTAGTCTTTTGTTTTGGCAATTCACAATCAAGCTCAATTCAATAACTCATATTATAACGATGTACACTCATTGATATTTCTAAATGCAAAACATGAAAATGCAACGACCTTTAATCGTAAATGTACAAATCGTGGTCTCACGTCACTCATCAAGAGCTCTCACTTTTTCGTTCCCTCTTGAAGGTTTCACGTCAACATTAGTCGAATAGTCACAAAACATATCATACAATCAATTACCAGCCAATTCATAACCAATTATCAATTTACACATATTTTGTAATTTATTCAATTGAGTCCCTAAAATCGAGGCATGCAACTTTCAATTTAGGGCTTCAGATTAAAATCCAATTTCATCAAAATTTATTAGAGACCTTCTATTTTTTGTTATTCAATTTGGTCCCTAATATACGAAATTAACAATTAAGCTTTACAATTTAGTTATTTTCATAAACTAAGTTTAATTTTTAACAAATTCACACCTAATTCATTCAATTCTCAACAAAGACAACTTTAAAAATGTAATAGCCCGATTATGGCCCTAGTCGGAACAGTGGTTTCGGGGCCACTAATTTGACAAGGAAAAATTTAATATTCTTATATTTTTATGATCTGCAGATGTAAATAATGATTTCTTGAAAATTTCATTCAAAAATTTTGACATTTGGGCACTCAATTTAGTCGAAAGGACTAAATTGTAAAAAAGTGCAAAACTTGAGTTCTAGAAGCTAGAGGTGTCTAATTGCGATGAAATTTTAAACTAGAGGTCCTTAAAAGGTAATTAGACCATTGGTTAATTTGTTGGACAACAATGGACATGAAATAGGTGAAATAGAATATTTTTAAGTTAAGGTCATTTTAGTAATTTGGTGCTTAAATGAATTAAAAAGCCAAATTAAAAGTCAATTTTTGCTCATCTTCAACCCTTTGGCCGAATTTCACATGAGGAAGACATAGCTAGGGTTTTTCAAGCTTCCAAGATCGATTGTATGTCCGTTTTGGCTCTATTTTTATTATTCTTTACATTTTTGAGATCCTCATAGCTCAGTTTAGCTATTTCTACCAATATTTTGAGCTAGGGTTTGTGTTTAAAACTAAATGCATGGATGAATTGCATGTGTTTTGATGTTTAATGGTAGAATATGAAAGTTTAAAGTGTAATAAACAACTTTTACTAAGTGATTTTTAGTGAAATTGCAAAAAGGACTTACTTGTAAAAGTTGTAAAATATGAGTAAAAAAAGAAACAAAAATGTGATTTAGTGAAAATTGTGGGTTGCTATAAGAGGGAATATGAATCAACTAGGCTTTAGTAATGAGAAAAATGAGTACTTTTCATTTACGAGCCTAGGGCAAAAATGTAAATATGTAAAAAGTTAGGGGCAAAAATGTAATTTTTGCTATAAGGTGTTTTTGGGGCTGAATTGAAAATTTGTGTATTAAATGAGTTAAATGGGTTATTATAGATCAAGAAAGACGAGGAATTGACCTTGACCGGGGAAAAGGCAAGGTTGTGGACTAAGACGCAAACATTTGATATTTTGGACTGAGGTAAGTTTGTATGTAAATAATGTACCGTTTTTACTTACGCTTTCATATTTTGATATATTTTATGAAATGTGGCTGAATATTTGATGCATTTGACAAAATATAGACATGTGAGAAATTTCTCGGTTGAACCTTAAGAATAAAATAGGATACAAGTGACATGTCACTAGGAACCTATATGAAAACTATGTAAAATTGTGATTAAGTGAATCTGGGTGCTGGTCTTATAATTTCAACCAATGACTGGGTAATCTAGCATGTGTTGTGGATACTTGACAGCTTGTGTGAGCAGCATTGAGTAGTTACGAAGGACCGACAACTTGTGTGAGCAGACCCGCAAATGTGAATAGCTCGGGAACGAGCCTATGTGTGATAAGTAATGTGAAGTAGCTTTGCCTACAAGTGTGGCACTATGTGCAATATTCCGATGTACCCGTTAATATTCTGATGAGTTCAACGGGAAATGACTAAGTGTAAATGATTGTGATTATGTGATGAATGAGTATAGGTACATGTGTATACATATTCATGAGCAATGTGCTCGATATGTGATCAAATTTTGGTAAGGTTGATGTGGAGTAAGTATGACTATGAAGACTTGTAAATATTTGATAATGACTAGCTATTGGAATAGCTAGCTATGGACATGCTTGGTGTTATGTGTGTGTAAATGAAAGTTAATACAAAGAAAACATGAAAGAGTAAAATTAGTAATAAAACATTTTTGGACAACAGCCATTGTATAAATTTGAAAAATCACCAAAAATTGTGAAAATCGAGTTAGAGGTTGAATAAGATATTAAATTAAAGATTATTGAGTGTAGATTTACATAGAAGAAACGGTGTAAGTAAGAGAATATCATATTATGTGATATTTGAATTTTTATGAGACAGGGTCAGAGTGATTTTGGAATCCCCTATTCTAACTTTAGAAACTCATTAAAAATTATATAAAAATAATTATGGGTTAGAATTTATATTTTTGAAATTTTTAATTAGTCTATTTTCAATAGAAACAAATAGGAACATCATCTGAATCCCATACGAGGAGATAATTAATTTTTAGTGAAGAAGGGTTGAAACTGTCAGATAGTAGAACAAGGATGACTTTAAAGAATAAATTGTACTTATTGGCTAAACCATAAATTCTAAAAATTTGATGGTAAGAAGATATGTGAGTCTAGTTTCAGAGAAATTTAGCGAATCTTAATTCGGAGTTCTGTAGCTCAAGATATAAATAATTCATTGACTATGACTCGCATAGACAGCTTGATATGAACATGAGTGAATAGTAAAACTATGTGCAAATATGATTGTATTATCTTGAGAACACATTATAAGGATTGATAAAAGCATGTTAATAAATTGTTTAATTATTTACATACCTACTTACTAAGCTATATGCTTACTCCCTTTTCTTTCACTTGTTTTATAGTGTCACCAAGCTAGCTCGTGGTACGGAGATCGTCGGAGATCCATCCACACTATCAATACTCTTATGGTATTTTGAAAGTAATATTATGAATTATGGCATGTATAGAGGACTTGATTATTTTGTTATGTGTCATAATTGATTTGGCCTAAAATGTTGGCCTATCTTATTTGATAGTTCATTTTGTATAAGGCCATTGATGTTGGCTATTGTTGGTTAAGTTGTATGTTTATGATAATGCTATGTTGTGTGTTGATAAATTTGGTATAAGTGTGTAAATTTTTGGATGGAAAAAGGCTTGGTAAATAGCCTAACTTTCATCCACATGGCTGGCCACATGGCCATGTGCTTAGGGCGTGTGCCCCTTTTTTTCAAGAAATTTTTCAAAGTTTTCAAAAGTTTTCAGTTTGGTCCCGAACCACTTTCAAAGTATGTATTGGGTCTCGTAAGCCCATAGCCAGTTCTCGGACTAACATAGCGTGTGTGAGAGTCTAGCTATACATGCCATAAATATACTGTGATAGTGTGATGACTCTTGACAATTTAAATTGTATTTTTATATAGTAAATGGATCTCGACCGAGCTGTAGCTGATGACTTAGAGAGTAACGCGCCGATTCCCACGCAAGGGACGGCGCCAATTGAAAGTAAATCTGAAGCACATAGTTAGGGAGATGGGGCTCGGGAAGCCTTCTTCCATATGATGAATAATTGGTACACAGAATTTATTTGGGCGAATCCGAACGCCTAACCTCCTCCACCCCCTCCTATTCTCCAACTGGTTCCCGTAGTTCCTCAAGGTACAGAAATGGTAAGATTGACTAAGCCTTCAGTTGATAAGATCCAAGAGCAAGTGGTTGAAGAGTTCAGGGCTAATATAGATGATGATTTTGAGAAAGTAGAGTTTTGGCTTAAGAATTCTATTCGGGTATTTGATGAACTTTCTTGTGCTCCTGAAGAATGTTTAAAGTGTGTTATATCTTTATTGAAGGACTCGTCATATCACTGGTGGAAGACACTAGTATCCGCAGTTCCGAAAGAAAGGGTTACATGGGGTTTTTTCCAAGAGGAATTCAGAAAGAAGTACATAAGCCAACGGTTCATTGATAAAAAATGCAAAGAGTTTCTTGGTTAAAGCAGGGCCGAATGTCGGTGGTAGAATATGAAAGAGAGTTTGTTAGACTAAGTAAATATGCCCAGGAATGTGTGTCTACCGAGGCTATTATGTGTAAGACATTTGAAGATGGGTTGAACGAGGATACCTGATTGCTAGTTGGAGTCTTAGGGCTGAAAGAATTTGTGGTACTGGTTGGTCGAGCTTGCAAAGCTGAAGAGCTAAACAAAGAAAAGAAAAAAGCTGTGGTTGAAGCCCGAGATGCAAGAAAAAGGCCAATGAGTAAGTCATTCCAATCTCAGTCAAAGAAGTCCAAAGAGATGAATCCTCGATTGACTGTTTCAGCTGGGTATTCGCACCGAGACCGTGGGAGATCATATTCGGGTTCTAAAATCCAAGCTACTTAAATGGCAAGTGTGGGTAATGTTAAATCCAATAGACTTGAATGTCAACATTGTGGCAGACGGCACCCTGACGAGTGTTATATGATTAGCCGTGCTTGTTTTAAGCGTGGTTCTCAAACGCATTATATTAAAGTTTATCCTGAGAGGGCTGAGGAAGAAAAATTTTAGAGTGTTAGACCGGGTAATACTGCCAGCAGAGATAGACCATTGAGAAATGGTTAGCAGTAAAAGTGTAGTGAAAGATTCAGCTATGAGGCTAGAAACTAGAGCACTCGCTAGAGCTTATGCCATACGTGTTCATGAGGATGCGGCATCTCCCGATGTGATTACTGGTGCATTTTCCCTTTATGATATTAATGTTATTACATTGATTGATCCCGGTTCTACTTATTCCTATGTTTGTGTGAGTTTAGTATCTAGTAAGAGTTTGCCTGTTGAACTTACTGAATTTGTGATTAAAGTTTCAAACCCTTTAGGCAAATATGTGTTAGTTGATAAGGCTTGCAAGAATTGCCCTTTGATGATTCAAGGTCACTATTTTCTGGCTAATATGATGTTGTTGCCATTTGATGAGTTTGATGTTATTCTGGGTATGGATTGGTTGACATTGCATGATGCCAAGGTAAATTGTAGACAGAAAACCCTTGAGTTGAAATGTGAAAATGGTGAGATTCTTTGGGTTGAAACAGATGAATCAAATAAATTGCCTATGGTGATTTCACACATGTCTGCTCAGAAATACATGAGAAAAGGGTGTGAAGCTTATCTTCATACGTGTTGAATACTGAGATGTCTGAGTCGAAACTTGAATCAATGCTAGTAGTTTGGGAATTCTCAGATGTAAGAATTGCCTAGGTTACCTCTGATTAAAGAGACTGAATTTGCTATTGATTTATTACCTGGGATTGCACCAATCTTGATTGCTCCATGTAGAATAGCTCCGACTGAATTGAAAGAATTAAAAGCTCAGTTGTAAGAATTGACAGATAAGGGATTTGTCAGACTGAGTTTTTCTCCTTGGGGTGCTCTCGTACTATTTGTAAAGAAGAAAGATGGATCTATGAGACTTTGTACTGACTACCGTCAACTTAACAAAGTGACTATAAAGAACAAGTATCCGTTACCGAGGATTAATAATTTGTTCAACCAGTTGAAAGGGGCAACAGTGCTTTCAAAGATCGATTTGAGATCCGGGTACTATCAGTTGAGAGTTAAAGAGTCAAAATGAGGTATGGACACTATAAATTTCTTGTGATGCCTTTTAGTTTAACTAATGCTCCGACTATTTTTATGGACTTGATGAATCGAAATTTTCAATCGTATTTGGATAAGTTTGTAGTTATGTTTATAGATGAAATTCTGATTTACTCCCGAGATGAGTTTGAGCATGTCGAACACTTAAGAATTGTGTTGCAGATTTTGAGAGAAAAGAAGTTGTTTGTTAAGTTCAGTAAAAGTGAGTTTTGGCCTCGTGAAGTTGGATTTTTGGGACACATAGTTTCAGGTGATGGTATATGGGTTGATCTAATCAAAATTTCGACAATTGTTGATTGGAAACTGCCAAAGAAGGTATCCGAGGTTAGAAGCTTTTTGGGCTTAGCCGGGTATTATAGACGTTTTGTCGAGGGATTCTCAATGATTGCCTTTCCTATGACTAAGTTGTTGCAAAAGAAGGTTAAGTTTGAATAGACCGATAAATGTCACCAAAGTTTCGAGAAATTGAAAAGATTATTGATTGAGGCGTCGGTTTTGGTGCAACCTGAGACGGGGAAAGAGTTCATGATTTATAGTGATACGTCATTGAATGGTCTTGGTTTTGTGTTGATGGAAGAGGGAAAAGTGGTAGCTTATGCCTCAAGACAGATGAAATCACACAAGAAGAATTCTCCGACGCATGACTTGGAATTACCTGCCATCGTCATTGCTTTGAAAATTTGATGTTATTATTTGTATGGTGAGAAATGTTGAATCTTTACCAATCACAAGATTTTGAAGTATTTGATGAATCAAAAGGATTTGATTTGCAACAATGAAGATGACTCGAATTAATGAAAGATTATGAGCTAGGGATTGATTACCACCCAGGAAAAGCGAATGTAGTCTTTGATGCCTTGAGCAAAAAATCCTTATTTGCTTTGAGAACTATGAGTACGAGTTTGGCTTTGTCTGATAATGGTTTGATTTTGGCCAATTTGAGGGCTAGACCGTTATTTCTTTAGCAAATTTGTGAAGCTCGGAAGAATAATAGTGAATTGCAAGCCAAGAGAGCTCAGTGTGAATCAGGTTGTGATTCAGATTTGCGAATCAGATCAGATGACTGCTTGACGTTATGTGATACGGTATGTGTACAGAAAGATGATGAGCTGATTCGAAAAATTTTACATAAGGCACACAGTGGTTGTTTATCAGTTCATCCAGGTAGATTTGAAGAAATTATATAAGTGGTCAGGTATGAAAAAAGATATTTTTGAATTTGTATCAAAGTGTTTGATTTGCAAACAAAGTGAAAGCCAAGCATCAGGTACCTTCGGGTTTACTTCAGCCAGTGATGGTTCCCGAGCATCAGGGACGAAATCACGATAGATTTTGTGACAGGTTTGCCTCTAACTTCGAAAAAAAAAGATGTCGTTTGGGTTGTGGTTGATAGATTGAAGAAATCGGCTCACTTTATACCGGTACGTACCGACTACTCTCTTGATAAGTTGGCTGAGTTGTATATTGCTGAAATTGTGAGATTGCATGGAGTGCCTATGTCTATTATTTCGGATAGGGATTCAAGGTTCACTTCGAGGTTTTGGAAAAAGTTGCAAGAAACCTTGGGTACGAAATCAAATTTTAGTACTACATTTCATCCGCAAACCGACGGTCAATTCGAAAGAGTAATTCAAGTTCTTGAAGACATGCTCTGATGTTGTGTTTTAGAATTCGAAGGTAGTTGAGAGAAATATCTACCTTTGGTAGAGTTTGCCTAGAGCAATAGTTTTTAATCGAGTATACAGATGGCACCGTAAGAAGCATTGTATGGTCACAAATGTCGAACTCCTTTGTTTGGACCGAGCTCAGTGAGAAACAGATTCATGGGGTTGATCTGGTTAGAGAAACACAAGAGAAAGTGAAAGTAATCCGTGATTATCTGAAAGCTGCTTCAGATCAACAAAAGTCATACGCAAATTTGAAAAGAAAAGAAATAGAGTTTTAAGTGGGTGATAAAGTGTTTTTGAAAGTATCTCCATGGAAGAAAATTTTAAGATTTGGCCGAAAGGGTAAGTTGAGTCCGTGTTTCATTGGGTCGTATGAGGTTATTGAAAGGATTGGGCCAATGGCGTATCGGTTAGCTTTACCGGCAGAGTTAGAAAGAATTCATAATGTGTTTCATGTTTTGATGTTATGATGATATCGTTCCAATCCTTCACTTGTAATTTCTCAGACAGAGATTGAGATTCGGGCGGATATGACCTATGATGAGCAACCGATAAAGATTTTTGTTCACGAAGTTAAACAGTTGAGAAATAAAAGTATAGCCTTAGTGAATGTGCTGTGGCAAAGACATAGAGTAGAAGAGGCAACGTGGGAACTAGAGGAAGCCATGAGAAAATAGTACCCAAACCTCTTTTTCGATAAGATTTTCGGGGACGAAAATCCTTAAAGGGGTGAGAGATATAACATCCCGATTTTGGGCTAGTCGAAACAGTAGTTTCGGGGCCACTAATCCGACGTGGAAAAATTTAATATTCTTATATATTTATGATTTGCAGATGTACGAAATGATTTTCTAATACTTTCGTTCGAAAATTTTGACGTTTGGACACTCAATTTAGTCGAAAGGACTAAATTGTAAAAATAAGTGCAAAACTTGAGTTCTAGAAGCTAGAGGTGTCTAATTCCTATGAAATTTTAAATTGGAGGTCCTTAAAAGGTAATTAGACCATTGGTTAATTTGTTGGACAAAAATGGACATGAAATATGTGAAATAGAATATTTTTAAGTTAATGGCATTTTAGTAATTTAGTGACTAAATAAATTAAAAAGCCAAATTAAAAGCCAATTTTTGCTCATCTTCAACCCCTTGGCCGAATTTCACATGAGGAAGACATAGCTAGGGTTTTTCAAGCTTTCAAGCTCGATTGTAAGTCCATTTTAGCCCTATTTTTAATGTTCTTTACATTTTTGAGATCCTCGTAGCTCGGTTTAGCTATTTCTACCATTATTTTGAGCTATGGTTTGTGTTTAAAATTTACCCATGGATGACTTCCATGTGTTTTAATGTTTTATGGTAGAATATGAAAGTTTAAAGTGTAATAAACAACTTTTACTAAGTGATTTTTAGTGAAATTGCAAAAAAGAACTTATTTGTAAAAGTTGTAAAATCTGTAAAAAAAATAAAAAAAATGTGATTTAGTGAAAATTGTGGGTTGCTATAAGAGGGGATATGAATTGGCTAGGCTTCAGTAATGACAAAAATGAGTACTTTTCATTTTACAAGCCTAGGGGCAAAATTGTAAATATGTGAAAAGTTAGAGGCAAAAATGTACATTTTTGCCATAAGGTGTTTTTGGAGCTGAATTGAAAATGTGTGTATTAAATGAGTTAAACGTGTTATTATAAATCAAGAAAGACGAGGAATTGACCTTGACCGAGGAAAAGGCAAGGTTGTGGACTAAAATGCAAACATTTGATATTTTGGACCGAGGTAAGTTTGTATGTAAATAATGTATCGTTTTTACTTACGCTTTCATATTTTGACATATTTTGTGAAAAGTTGCTGAATATTTGATGTATTTGACAAAATATCGACAAGCGAGAAATTTCCCGGTTGAACCTGAAGAATAGAATAGGATACAAGTGACATGTCACTAGGAACCTATGTGAAAACTATGTGAAATTGTGACTAAGTGAATCCGGGTGCTGGTCTTATAAGTTCTACCAGAGACTGGGTAATCCGGCATGTGTTGCGGATACTTGACAGCTTGTGTGAGCAGCACTGAGTAGTTACGAATGACCAACAGCTTGTGTGAGCATACTTGCGAATGTGAATAGCTCAGGAACGAGCCTATGTGTGATAAGTGATGTAAAGTAGGTTTGGCTACAAGTGTGGCACTATGTGCAATATTCCAATGTATTTGTTAATATTCTGATATGTTTAACTGGAAATGACTAAGTGTAAATGATTGTGATTATGTGATGAATGAGTGCAGGTACATGTGTATATATATATTCATGTACAATGTGCTCTATATGTGATTGAATTTTGGTAAGGTTGATATGGAGTAAGTATGACTATGAATACTTCTAAGTATTTCATAATGACTAGCTATTGGAATGGCTAGCTATTGACATGTTTGGTGTTATTTGTGTGTAAATGAAAATTAATACAAAGAAAACATGAAAGAGTAAAATTAGTAATAAAACAGTTTTGGACAGCAGTTGTTGTATTACTTTTAAAAATCACCAAAAATTGTGAAAATTGAATTAGAGATTTAATAAGATATGAAATTAAAGCTTATTGAGTCCAGTTTTACATAGAAGAAACGGTGTAAGCAAGAGAATTTCATATTATGAGATATTTGAATTTTTATGAGACAGGGTCAGAGTGATTTTGGAATCCTCTGTTCTGACTTTGGAAACTCATTAAAAATTGTATAAAAATAATTATGGGTTAGAATTTATATGTTTAAAATTCTTAATGAGTCTATACATAACCAATTATTTATATTGATACCACTAAATGTAACACCCCTTACCCGTGTCAGACGCCGGGACAGGTTATGAGGCATTACCGGACTTAAACATAATCAATCATGCAAAACCGAGTCATGAAATTTCATTCAAATTAAAAAATTTTCATATTTCATCATAAAGTCCCTAATATGGGCTTACGATACCCAATACATACTTTGATAGTGCTTCGGGACCAAACCGAGAACTTTTGAAACTTTGAAAATTTTCTTGAAAAGCAGGGGCACACGCCCTGAGCACATGGCCATGTGGCCAGCCGTGTGGATGAAAGTTAGGCTACATGCCAAATCAATTATGACACATAACAAAATAATCAAGTCCTCTATACATGCCATAATTCATAATATTACTTTCAAAATACCAAAAGAGTGTTGATAATGTGGATGGATCTCCAACGATCTTCATACCCCGAGCTAGCTTGGTGGCACTATAAGACAAGGGAAAGAAAAGGGAGTACGCATATAGCTTAGTAAGTTGGTATGTAAATAATAAACAATTTATTAACATACTCTTATCAATTCTCATAATGTGTTCTCAAGATAATACAATCATATTTGTACATAGTTTCACTATTCACTCATGTTCATATCAAGCTGTCTACATGAGTCATAGTAAATAAATTATTTATATCTTAAGCTACGGAACTCTGAATTAAGATCCACTAAATTTTTCTAAAACTAGACTCACATATCTTATTACCATAAAATTTTCAGAATTTATGGTTTAGCCAATAAATACAATTTATTCTTTAAAGTCATCCCTATTCTACTTCTAACAGTTTCGACTCTTCTTCACTAAAAATTTATTATCTCCTCATACGAGATTTGGATGATGTTCCTGTTTGTTTCTATTGAAAATAGACTCATTAAGAATTTTAAAAATATAAATTTTAACCCATAATTATTTTTATACAATTTTTAATGAGTTTCCAAAGTTAGAATAGGGGATTTCAAAATCACTCTGACCCTATCTCATAAAAATTCAAATATCTCATAATATGAAATTCTTTTGCTTACAACGTTTCTTTTATGTAAAACTAGACTCAATAAGATTTAATTTAATATCTTATTCAACCTCTAATTTAATTTTTACAATATTTGGTGATTTTTCAAAGTTATACAATAGTTGCTATCCAAAACTATTTTATTACTAATTTTACTCTTTCATGTTTTCTTTGTATTAACTTTTATTTACGTACACATAACACCAAGCATGTCCATAGCTAGCCATTCCAATAGATAGCCATTATCAAATATTCACAAGTCTTCATAGTCATACTTACTCCACATCAACCTTACCAAAATTCGATCACATATCGAGCGCATTGCTCATGAATATATATATACACATGTACCTAGACTTATTCATCACATAATCACAATCATTTACACTTAGTCATTTCCCGTTGAACACATCAGAATATTAACGGATACATTAGAATATTGTACATAGTGTCACACTTGTAGCCAAAGCTACTTCACATCACTTATCACACATAGGCTTGTTCCCGAGCTATTCACATTCGCGGGTCTGCTCACACAAGCTGTCGGTCATTCGTAACTACTCAGTGCTGCTCACACAATCTGTTAGGTATCCACAACACATGCCAGATTACCCAGCCACTGGTAGAACTTATAAGACTAGCACCTAGATTCACTTAGTCATAATTTCACATAGTTTTCATATAGGTTCCTAGTGACATGTCACTTGTATCCTATTCTATTCTTAAGGCTCAACCGGGAAATTTCTCACTTGTCGATATTTGGTCAAATACATCAAATATTCAGCCACATTTCACAAAATATATTAAAATATGAAAGCGTAAGTAAAAATGATGCATTATTTACATACTAACTTACCTCGGTCCAAAATATCAAATGTTTGCGTCTTAGTCTACAACATTGCCTTTTCTCCGGTCAAGGTCAATTCCCCGTCTTTCTTGATCTATAATAACATATTTAACCCATTTAATACACACATTTTCAATTCAGCCCAAAAACACCTTATGGAAAAAATTACATTTTTGTCCCTAACTTTTAACATATTTACAATTTTGCCCCTAGGCTCGTAAATGAAAAGTAATTATTTTTCTCATTACTCAAGCCTATCCGATTCATATCCCCTCTTATAGCAGCCCAAAATATTCATTAAATCACATTTTTTATTTTTTACACATTTTACACCTTTTACAAATGAGTCCTTTTTTGCGATTTCACTAAAAATTACTTAGTAAAAGTTGTTTATTACACTTTAAACTTTCATATTTTACCATAAAACATCAAAACACATGCAAGTCATCCATGGGTAAATTTTTAAACACAAACCCTAGCTCAAAGTAATTGTAGAAATAGCTAAACCGAGCTACGAGGATCTCAACAATGTAAAGAACATTAAAAACGGGGATAAAACAGACTTACAATCGAGCTTGGAAGCTTGAAAAACCCAACCTATGTCTTCCTCATGTGAAATTCGGGCAAGGGGTTGAAGATGAGCAAAAATTGGCTTTTAATTTGGCTTTTTAATTCATTTAATCACTAAATTACTAAAATGCCCTTAACTTAAAAATATTCTATTTCACCTATTTCATATCCATTTTTGTCCAAAAAATTGACCATTGGTCTAATTACCTTTTAAGGACCTCCAATTTAAAATTTCATAGCAATTAGACACCTCTAGCTTCTAGAACTCAAGTTTTGTACTTTTTTACAATTTAGTCCTTTCGACTAAATTGAGTGCCCAAACGTCAAAATTTTCGAACGAAATTTTCACGAAATCATTCTGTACATCTTTATATCATAAAAATATAAGAATATTAAATTTTTCCTCGTCAGATTAGTTGTCCCGAAACCACTGTTCCGACTAGGCCCAAAATCGGGCTGTTACAAAAAAAACTTTAATAGTTGTACAAATTGGTACATGGGCTAGCTAAATCAAACTATCATGACCTCAAATCTATATAAATTACAATAAAATGACTTGAATTTCTTAGCAATTTAATGGCCGAATGTGAAAGATTTAAAATGGTTTTTTTTCTTTCTTTCTTTCTACGGTGAATTGGTGAAGATGATGATGATTATCATCTTTTTCCCACTTTCTTTATTATTTATAGTTTAATTTAACTTAATTAATCTAATTTAACTTAAATTAATCTAGTTTAATAATGTTAATCAACCTATTATTAACTTAGTGGATATGTCATCATCATCCACTTATAAGATGAAAACCAATGGTTTTATAACAATTTAAGCCCTTTGAGAAATTGCTATCTAGGTCCTCAAGTTTTTAAGTAATTAAAAAATCTATAACGAGTAAACTTTTACAATTTAGTCCCTGGATCATAATTAACTATAATTTCGGCTAAATTACTTATCTAAATTTCAATTCATTTATACACTAATTCCGTAAATATCTCTATTTAACATTTATGGGCTTGTTTTACGGAAACATCGTTCCAAAATCATATTTTCTAACACCACTAAAAATCGAATCGTTACAATTGAACCATATTTATACTCTTGAATACGTACTCATTTGCAATCTTGTAATAAACAACTTTCAATTTGGATTCAGTCCTCCATTGCTTCATCTTACTTTTGCCACTTGTTTCTTGGGTAATGTTGCCAAATACTGTCTTCTATATCGATTACAGAATGCACCTTTTTCTCTGTTCAAATGTCCAAACCATCAATATGATTCACTGTTTCGCTGGTTACTTTCTTCATCGTTTTCCCTAGATGCCCCAAACTCATTTAAAATTTGGGCATACACATTAAAAGCCTCCAAATTCTCCTTGTAATTTGATACGAACTCGTTTCGTGATTGATTCGAGTCGTTAGTGATGCCCGATCATGAATTGAGTAGAATAGATTCGTTTCGGTTTTAAAGAAACAAAATAGAGATAATGGCTTCAAACAAAGATAATAAACAAAATAGATAAGAAACAATAACAAATTAATTGGCTAAGACCAAGAATGAACCAACAATAATGAATTGTTGACTTGAGTCTCAAAATGGTTCTTAGGTGTTTTGTCGGTTTAAAGAAACAGTAAGGAACCTTGACCCACTATCAACTATGATAGGAACCAAAGGTATATTGAACGCCACACCAAAGGTGATAAGTTCAGCAAACAAAGAAAAGATAGACGCCACAAGCTATGCTTGATAAGTCAAATCAATTCCGTAAGAACAAAGAGAATTGGATAGCTCACTTCAAATATTTCATCTATATTAAGCAAAAGTCCTTTTTCTTAAGGCTGATTACAACTATTTATAATGCTAGAACAAGGTAACGGAATGGTCAAGAACATCCAACTTATTGTGCCATAAAAACTCATGTCTTTTCTTATACTTGAACCAAATAACTCCTTCCATAAAATCACTTCAATTCAGCTGATTTGAATGTCTTTAATGGCTTAAAAATGACTTTTGAGTTGTCCTTGGCCAGCTGAATAAACACCATCTTTTAACAGCTCCTTAATGACATTTTAAGGCTTGATTAAATTTTCTTGAAAGCTCCAAAAAAAAAACTGCTGGAAGAAGAAGGGTTGCTGCCGAATTTTAAAGGGCATAAAATGCTCTTTAAAAACTCCTTTAATGATGTTTAAGCTTTCTTTATAACAACCCCTTTAATTGTAACTAAAAATAACTTGAACAGCCACTTAATTCAATGTAAAACAGCCTTGAATTGTAACCACTATGAGCTGAAAAGTCACCTGCAATAAACACATTAAAGTGAGTTTATTAAACACATGAAAACACTTATTAATCATAACACACATTAAACTTACTTAAATAAATGAACTAAAACACATATGTAATAATTATTCCAGCAACTAGTTTAATTAAAGAAGCATAATTAAAAGAACTTAATTTATGCATCAATAAATAATCCTAGGAACTAGATCAATTAAGAAGCATCTTATTTAATAAAGATCAATAACTAACTCATTTATTAAAACTTAAGATGAGTTGAATTAATTAATCAGTAACTCATTTATTAAACTAAGGTAAGTTTAATTTAAAGAAACAAATTCAGCTTGCAATAAATTGCAAGTGATGCCTATTGAACGGTTCGAAGCACGACTATCAAATTCGGCTCAATGGATTCGGTAGTAATTTCCCGAGCTAAGGTCACATCATAATTAATTGTATTGTGGCTTACATACTATTCCATAAGACTCTCCACTAGAACTACTTGGAACGATTATTCATCTGGTCCCTTTTAAACCCTATTTGTCCATTTAGCATACCATTCTTACCCTAGGGCTCTCGAAAAGACAAGCCCATCTTATATTATCTCAGTTTCTCCCCATAGTCTCTGCCACCCTCTCACTTGAGCCTTCGCACCAAACCAAGGTGTGTATAGGCACAAGTTAATTTTGGCCCATGACACCATATCTACAAACCATTCACCAAAGCATGACCCCTCTAGCTGCTCTAATTTTCTCCCTCAATTCATCATTCACCTCCAATTCCCACAGCCCCACGTGAAAGAATCATAGTTATCCCTCGTAATGCCAACCCAACTTTCTTTTCCAGCTTAATTAGAATCCCATCATCTACATAACCACTTGTTAGTACCATGATTGCTTCTGTTTTGACTGCATATCAATTTGCTCATCTTTCACCAAATTAATCTTATAGGTTCGGTCTACTATTCGCATCATACTAACATTTATGTAATTTAAAAAAAAAGTGTTGAATTTATATTTTCCTTTTCTTTCTTTCTTAAAATTGACGATTGGACTAAATCCGGTTCTTAACCGACGGATGAGAGAGTGGAGGAATATTTGTCTTTTGAAAAATTAAAGCAGCAAAATCCAAGGACACGGCTTTATGAATTAATGACTTCTAGTGATAACTTAATCCTAACAAAGAATAAAATCTCAACATGTACTAAGCTTTTACTTTTCTGTGTTATAGGAATTAAGAGACCAAAAAAATTAGATTAAGTTGGACTGGGATTCTTTTTAATGCATTAACAATCATCATTCAAATATGTATAATCAATTCATAAATTGTCACTAATATATTTATAAATTGTGATTAAAGTTGTATTGGATAATAATTTACACAAAAATAATGAATAAAGCCAAATGAAATTATAACTTTACATGGACATTTTATTCCTTTTATACTATTAAATCCGTAGCTGTATTAAAATCCTCAACCATAATTTAAAACTATAACTAAATCCCTTTTCCTTCCCTTGTATTTTACCATATAATAGCACAAAATTCCTCCGCTTGTATTTTACATGTAAAAGCACAAAATAAACAAAGTTATTGGAATAAGGAAACACACACCATTAATAGATAAAAAAGAAGCCACCATTGATACTATGCCTTTTGTCTTTTTTACAGTTCTAAAAACAAATGTGTGCAAAAAGCATGCTTGCCTCTTTTCTTTGCTTTATCTGCTGCTATTAAAAGTCCGACATATATTCATAGTTACTTCTTATTGGGCTCAGTCTCCAATGAATCCGAATTTTCAAATCAGAAGTTACCATAGCCTCATTCTAAGATTAATCATTCAATTTTCATTTAGGTTTTCACTCATCTAGATTTTGTTGGCTGCCATTTGATTAAATTCCTTGAGACAGAGAAAGTGTACAAAGAACATCTCATGACTTTGTCTATTAAATATGATATAGAGAGGGATTATGTCAGTTGTTATCATATGTTACAAGCATCACGCCATGGCCATGTCCATGTGCCTTCGATCATATCAGATTCATCAAATATCTCAATTCCTTTTCAAGCCTTTTCATGTCTATGAACATCCAAATTAAATTTATTATGAAAAAAATTATAAATTCAAGTGAGATATATAGGCTTATCCTACACTTAATACTTCTGCAAATGTAATAAAAATATCTATGCAATCAGTTTGAGAGAGAGTAGATGGAAAACATAGTTTTCATGAGTAGGATAAAAACCCCATGAAGCTACTGCACTTTCCAGGACAAAAATGATATATTTAATAATTGGTGGATTGGATGACCTGACTGGAATCTGTTTAAATAATTGCTTTTAAAGTGTTCCAAGTTATCTCCACAATTTGCCAATATATATGTACATATAAAACTTGGCTTAATTACATTGGTAAAAGTGTTAACAACTTGATAACTTTGACAAATAATTAAGGTACTGATCCCAAATTAACATTAATATATTAGTGAAGCTGCCTTTGCAT
The DNA here is from genome assembly GCF_007990345.1 of Gossypium hirsutum. Taxonomy (NCBI): domain Eukaryota; kingdom Viridiplantae; phylum Streptophyta; class Magnoliopsida; order Malvales; family Malvaceae; genus Gossypium; species Gossypium hirsutum. The sequence goes on along the minus strand of NC_053440.1, from coordinate 25,747,246 downwards.
CTGCACAGAACTTTCCATCACATAAATATATAATAAAATATCTATTAGTTGGACTTTTTGGCCCAGAAAACTAGCTATACAAATAGATCATTCACCTGCAGGCTGTTTCTAAAGAAAAAGGACAGCATACAATTCTGGGATAACTGATATGGTTATCTTCACCATTTTTATTTCTTGAATTCAGATTTTGAGTAATATGTTAAGTTTTTATGTTTATATATTTGAAAGTTGTCTGGAGGATTATAGGTAAAAGTATTATATAGGCTATTATATTAAGAGTTGGATTATATTATATTTTTTTATTTAAAAAATGGACAAATTAATCTTTATACATTTGATCAAAAACAAATTAGTTTTTTTCTCTCTAAATTTTATCTATTTTTACTGTTAAAAATTGGTCGTATGTCAAAATGAAGCACACATGGCACTCCACAAGTAATTGTTTGGTTATTCTGTCAGCAATACCAATTTTTAATAGTAGAAATGAATGAAATTTTTAATCAAAAGGACTAGTTTGTCCTTTAATTTAACGCACATAGATTAATTTATCTATTTTTTAAGTAAAGAGAGCAAAATGCAATATGAGTTTTGTACAATGACCTTCATAGTACTTTTATGATACGCATCGAATAAGTGTGTTGGTGTGTTGGTATAAGTTGTACAAGAAAAATGAGAGTTGAAAAGAGACTAAAAAATGAGGAATTCCCAATGAGAGGCAGATTAGGTTATATAACCTTGCAAGTGGAAACAAAACCGTTAGAAATATAAGAGAAGAATTGCACAAATTTCCCCCACATTGTATAATGTACAATCCCTCCAAACACAAAGTTGAAAGAGTACATGTTCCTTACCCCAACAGTGCTACATGTCACATGCTTCTAGCCATCATTTCCTGGAATCTCCTGTAAGACTCCTGCTTCTCCAACCTAAACTTTTCATAACAATCGGCAATGAACATCTCTGCTAGTTTATCAATCTCATTCATATCAGTCTCAGCCCCATTAACCTTCTTTTCTTCTAGCCATTGAAGATAACCCGAAAGCTCAGCTTCCACCCTATCATCATCACATTGCTCCGTTGAAATAACCGAATTCCACGTGGAATCATAGTACAAATGTGTTTGTAGAACTGGAGCTGGAACTGGTGCAACATGAGAAGAGCACCAATTATAGTGTAGCCTAAATGAACCGAAGAATAGTTTCTTGTGCTTGTGCTTCTTTTTTGTGGTCTTTGAGTTGGAAATGAGATACTTTATAGGCTTGTTTTCTTTATAGATATGAATGACAAGGGATTTGGCTTTAGAGAATGCCCGAATGAGACGACTAACTTGAGCATAGATGAGGGTGTGAGTTACGGTTTTAATCTTCATTGAGCTTAAGGCAGAAGAAGATGGTGATTTCATTGAGAAGGATTGAAAGGAAAGCAATGTTTTAATGTAGGAGGGACCAACCATTTTTAACCCCTTTTTTCTTTTTGTTTTTTTTGGGATAATCTTGTAAGTTGAACCATGTTGGAATGGAGTTATAAAGGGTCTTCATTACCAATTTGCCACTTGACTTTTGAGTTATTTAAAGCAGTGCCCTCAGTACCATAAATATATATATCTATATCAAGTGATGAATCACTCTTTCTAAATATAAAAAATAGCAGAACTTGCAGAAGTTCACTCTGTTCAAAATTATGCTTAAAACCAAAGAAAACAATCCCTTAATAATAATAATAATAATAATAATAATAATAATAATAACCCTTTAAACTAGTGTGTATTATCTTAAGTATATATCATAGCTACAGTCAACTATATAAATTTAACAGCAGATTTAAGCCTCCAACTGTGTTTTTCAGCAGCGTAATATTAATCAAAGACAGGAATGAGTTTTGTTTCATTTGCTTCGTAACTAAAAATACAGAGAATATTTTGGATTTTGGGGTTGCAACCAAATCTCAAGGCTTTTTCTCCCACAAGACCCGCTTGCATATTTTGAAAACTTGGCATATATATATTTTTTTTGAACCAAAAAAAACTTGGCATATTAAATGTGTTAATTGGGGTCATTTAGGCATTAACCACCGTGTTATAAAGTAATTTGGGGATGGGGTTTATGGTAGGTTTAACACTTGTAAATCTATAAAATAAAACTGTATAAGCAACTCGAGAAACGACTATTAAGGCTAAATATCCGCCATAAACAAACCACTCTAAGCAATAATATAATCTGCCTGTTTTCAGTTATTTGATCACATCTATAAGAATTAAGTCTACTCACTGATCTCTTTCTACATTTTTATCAGGTTTTTTTGTTGTCATGTACATGTCGTTTCTTTAAGAAATCTTGGAAGCATTTCTTTGGCCATACTGAAAAAATAAATAAATAAATAAATAAATAAAACGCAGTGAAATTTCTACAAGAATATGCATAATTTCCAGGCAACTTTGCCTTTTAGACTTTTTTTCACTTCAATTAAACTTGTAAAAATCTACTGATGTGTAGATATTTGAAACCAATATTATATATATAATATATGCATAATAAGGGGAGTTGTTGTAGACTTTGGGGGAAAAATGGATTTGACTATGCATGAAAATGATAGGGCTTTTGAGAAGAAAAAAAAAATCAAAGCTCATCTCTATCCACCAAAATTTTGAAAAAGGATATTAAAACCTATGAGAGAGTTTTTTTTTTTTAAATATAGATATATTGTAGAAAAAAGCAGCTGATTGACCAATAAATATTTATAAAAAATGAAGGTAAACCATAATTATCAATTCAATTTGATGCTAATATAAAGGTCATTTTGTTTTAAAAAAACCTAAAAGGGAAAGGCAATAATTTGTTATTGGATGAAACTTGGAAAGTTTGCTTTGCTAGTGTTGAAATTTTGAAAGGAGACCAAGGAGGAGAGTAAAAGTAATGGAAGCATTTATATTAAGAATCATGTTACATTTTTTTTCTCTATTAAAGATGGGTAAATTAATTTTTATATGTTAAATTAAAGAGTAAAATTATCGTTATGCTAAAAATATTATTTATTTCTATTATTAAAAATTGATTCATGTACGTGAAAAGGAGGTACAAGTAACACGCAAGGATTAATTTATCAATTTTTAAGTAAAGAGAACAAAGTGTAATCTAATTCTTAATATATGACTTTCCATAATATTTTTTCCAATGAAAGAGAGATTAACCAAGGATTTTTAATCAAGGATTTTTAATCTCTTACCACTTGTAAAAAAAAATATCACCTCAATATTTAAGAAATTCATCAGCATTTTTATATAAGAGTAAAATCCAAGATCCAATGTGTTCAAAACTATTAGAGGGTTTACAAAGGAAGCTACTATACCCTAAACTCATCATTAAAATTAGGTAATAAAAGAAGATTAAAAAAGAACCTTCCTTATTAATAATTTGGAGTTTAATCATTTGTTTTGGAAGAATCTAGTTGATAAACAATTAAGTGAGATGCGATGCGAAAGGCATCCTATGAAACATTTGCAGCTAGCTGTCACGTTAAAACATATATATGAGATATGCACATGTTCAAGTTGAACATAAAATCAGGTATTTGGATCTCAAAAACAACAAAGATTTCCAGATAAAATGTTTCCTAACAAAACAAAAACAAGGATAAAATGGAGTAATATTTTTTTTCTCCTGACATTAGAAGGTGCTTTAATTAAAAGAACCTATGAAACACAATGAAACAAAAAGCAGCAAAGCAATGGGGGGTCGGAAACAGGGGAGAAAAACTCCAAAGGGACAACTTCAATCTGTTTGAGTTGACCAAAGATATATGAAGTTAGAGAGATTGGGAGATTGGAACACATCATCTCTGCTTTAATTTATTCCTTAAGAGTCCATCGTCACAATCACATAAAGTTCCTTCTAATTCATCATTTCAACTCTCTACTGCCATTGTTTCCAGGTTTTTTTTTTTTTGGATTTTCCTGTTCACATTTATTAAGCAGTGACATCCTATAGCAGCTCCAATTTAATTAACTCTAGTATAAAAATGGGAAATTGGATAGCACCTTGTCGGTCCAGTTTACAATAAGAAGGAAGTAGTAGTGGTTGTTACAGAAGCCGATTCATCCAGTTGGGACGGAGAGTTGGAGGTTATGGTGAATGAAGGTGAAGAGAGTGCTAAGGTTGGGAGTTGAAAGGCATGCCGACGAAATATAGTCTTGGTCTTCTTCAAAAGTTTATCCTTGTTTTCATCATTCTTCGAGGTATTTATAGGTGAAAGTCACATGCAAGATGATGTTAATGTTTGAAAAAAATTCGGTTCAAAAATAATTTTCTTACACAAAAGAAAAATAAACTTTTAAAAATGAAGCCGGTTTGTGATATTTATTGCAATAAACTTTCTAAAATCGCATATGTGTTTTCGGCTAGACTGTAACACCCCAATACCTGACCCGACTACCGAATCAAGTCTAGAAATGCTACATTGATTGTCATAAACTTTAACAGTAATATCCAAATAATTATAGCATTATATTTTACACATATTGATTTTGTTATTCCAGTATATCAATTATTAGTGTTAGGGATAAGCCAGAATAAAAATTTTCAAACATTCTTGCGTTTAAAACAATATACTAAGATGAAGTAAGGCTTAATGTGAAAAACACGGCACATGGTCGTCTCCCCGGGCCGTGTGGATCTCGGAAGCCGTGTGATTCCAGAAACATTTGCTTTCAATATTCACATGGTTGTGTCATAGCTTGTGTCTGTCACATGGCAGTGTGGTTGGCCCGTGTAACTTTTAGGAACCATATCCCTGTTTCAAAATTTACGTTTTCTTTGCCAATTTTATAACTTTAACCTCTAAGTCCTTGCATACCACTTTCAAATGCAACCAAACCAATTTACAATTTAAGCATATCAATCATTCATATCACTCACATATTATTATAAACCATAAGCATATTGAGTTTCTATTTAAGTTCTCAAAATTTATAAAGTTTGCATTTTAGTCATTCATATCCAGTTTCACACTATTTAGCCTGTCGAAACCATTTTTTATTTTGAAAAGCGGGGTCGACTTGGATTTTGAAAATTTTGAAAATGGGAGTCGCCACCGATCTTTTTTATTTAGGTGTGATCGAGTCACCTCAAAAAGTGGTTATTTTTAATAAGTAATTTGACTTTATTAAAACAACGATTTTGGTCCACGAAATTCAGAAAAACGGGTTCGGGAGTCAGTTACGTACGAGGAAGGATTAGCACCCTCGTAACACCCAAAAATTGGTACCTAGTTAATTAATTAATGTCTTAATGTCGAAAATTAAAAACTTTGAAGAATTTAAAATACTATCTTCTGTTTTTTTTAAAACAAGTTACTCGATAAGACCCTCTCATTTCGAAAAGAGAAAATGTCACACCCAATGAGTTAGGGCATGATATTTCACTTCCTCAAAAATGAGCTTGTCCAAAAAAACTCGTGCAATAAAATTTAAAAGGATATTCAATTGTTTAAGTCAGATGAAGAAATCGCAGCCCAATACGTTAGGGCACAATTTCTCAAAATTCTAAACATTGAATATTACCTTTATTATATTTAGAAAAAAAATCCTCATCTTGAGAAAACAACATGTCATATCCAATGCGTTAGGACACAACGTATTGAATTCTCGATAATGAGCTTTTTATTTATGTTTTGATTAAAGAGCATTCTCGATTATTTATATTCAACGAAAGAGTTGGAACCCAATACGTTAGGGCTCAATCCTCTCGAAGATTCTAAATACCGAGTATTGCCTTTATTTTTCAAAATTTTCTCTTTATACGAATTTGGGTAAAAATTATATAGTGGAGTAAGAATTGTGATAATGTAAATATAAATAGCATGATCAAGAACAAAAAATAATAATAATAATAATAATAATGAAAAGATAAATAAAAAAACAAATCAATCATGTATACACAATATCAAGTAAATAAACAAATAAAACCAAAGCATTTAAAGAATATAATAATGATAATAATGGTCATGTGAATAAATAAATAAATAAATAAACATCAAGTAAAGAAATAATAATAACAAAGAAAATAGATAAAAATTATAAAATATAAATATATATATGTACATATAAGAAAAATATATATGTGTGTGAATTATAAAAAAATAAAAAAATATTTACATATTTTAATATGTAAAAAAAATATAAGTATGTATAGAAAATTATGAAACATAGAAAATATATAAAAGTATGTGTATATACATTTATAAAAATTAAAAAATGTGTACGTATATGTATATATTATAAAACGTATGTATGTATACATGCATGTATATAACAAAATTTGAAATTTAAAGGCATAAAAAAGTAAATAATAATGATTCAAGATTAATGATGTCACATAATAGTGTTAATAATATTAAAATAATTAATTTAATAATAAAAAACTAAAATAACAAATAGAGGATTAAAGAGCATCAATAATCAAAGACCAATGAATTTAAAATAAAAAAATATAAGGCAAAATAAAATGTGAACAAATTTGAAAATAATGAATTTGAAAATGAATAATAAGGGAAAAAGAGATTTGAAATCAACAATATACAAATCAATAAATAAATTATACACAAATAAACAAAATAAGAACAAGCCAAAGAAAATAAGAACGCAAGAGAGAGAGAAATTTGAGTGAATACTCTTAATAATTATTATTACTCCCAACTCAAGTCTTTTACAATGAAGGGAGAGGCCTCTAATTATAGTTGAGCCACCCCAAATCCAACAGTACAGATTAATTACATCAACGGCTAAGATTAAAGGATATCTACAAATTAAATCTCTAAGATTACAAAATCATATTTTCTAAGATTGCATATCATATCTAAGATTGCATACCCTTGAAGATTATGTTTCCATATGTGTCAAACTTGTAGATGGACTTTCAACCTTTTCAAGTAATGGGCCATTCCGATCGGGCCAAATGATATAATTTTGGACTGGACTTGAACTCTGTTTTATTATTTTGGGTTTATTATTTTTTTGTGAGCCCGGGCTAAATTGGCCTATTACAGCTGCCCCTCTTTGCAAATTGTCGAGTAACGAGAATGAAACAAAGACCTTAAAAATGACCAATTTTGTCCGGTCATGCTGGACCTTAATACTCTTATTCTTCAAGTAGCCTCATTCTATCCTACTGCATCTTCAGAGGTATAGGAATTGGTGCTTCGATCCACTCCACTGCAACATCGAGGATATAGGATTTGTAACTCATAACTTTTCAAGAGAACAAAATTTGCTATTTTTAGTCTGTTTCATTGTAACTTTAGGGAAATAAAACTTGATGCGATCTGTTCTACTGCAACCTTAGAGAAATAAGATCTACCATCTTTAGTCTGCCTCACTGCAATTTTAGGGGATAAGACTTGCTTTCTTCAATTTTAACACCAATGAGATGAGATTCGCTGCATTCAGCTTTAATCTGCTCCACTACAACACCAGGGAAACCAAATTTGCTACCTTTAGCCTTAATCTGTTCCACTGTAACGCAAAAGAGATAGGATTCACTGCCATACAGCTTTAACCCGCTCCACTTCAGCTATTCCAAGTCTTAACACTAGGAAGATAAGATTCGCTACCCTATGCTTTATTTTGCTCCGCTGCAACGCTAGGGAAACAAGATTCGCTACCTTTAGCTTTAATCTGTTCCACTAGACTGCCAGGGAAGTAAGATTTGTCGTTGTGGCTTCAATCTATTTAACTGCAATGGTAGGGAAACAAGATTCACCGTCATAGCTTAAATCTGTTACACTACACCGCTAAGGAAGTAAGATTCACCGTTGTGGCTTTAATCTATTTAACTGCAATGTTGGAGAAACAAGATTCGCCGTCGTAGCTTCAATCTGTTCCACTACACAGCCAGGGAAGTAAGATTCGCTGTTGTGGCTTCAATCTATTCCACTGTAATGCCAAAGAGATAGGGTTCGCTGCCCACAGCTTTAATCTGCTCCACTGCAACTTCAGGGAGAGAGGATTACTGGCTTAAATCTGCTTCCCTACTACCTTGGGAAGATAAGATTTGCTGTCTTCGATCTGCTCCACTACTGCTTAGGGAGATAAGATCTGTAATTTTCAACCTACTCCACTGCTGCTCAGGAAGATAGGATTCACAATCTTCAACCTATTCCACTGCTGACCAGGGAGATAGGATTCACCTATTCCACTGCTGACCAGTGAGATAGAACTTACAATCTTCAACCTATTCCACTGCTGACCAGGGAGATAGGACTCACAATCTTCAACCTATTCCACTACTGACTAGGGAGGTAGGATTCACAATCTTCAACCTATTCCACTGCTTTCCAGGGAGACAAGACTACTATCTTCGATCTGCTTCGCTGTCAGTACAGGAAGGCAAGATCTGTTATTTTCAACCTACTCCGCTGTAACCCAGGGAGGCAAAGCTTTGTGATTTCACCGATCTGTTCTTCGAGGAACATGACCTGTATAATGAACCTAATTATGCCTAAGATTAGGATGGCATGATCAAAATGCATCAAATGCTCCTAACTAGACATGTATGAATAGTGTTTGCATGAATGTAGAATGCTATTTTTTTGTGAGAATGATCTTTCTTTATCACTTAGGTTATCATTGCTCGAAGTTTATTAAGGCTTTATCATTGACGTGCTACAACGCCTTCTTGCTCAACTGGCGTTTTCAAAGAAACACTTAGTCAGATTGCCCCCACTGTAAACCTCAAAGTTCAATCCACTGGGACGTAAAATTTGTACCATTGTTCTCCCACTATAACTCAAGGGTAGAAATATATGGCTTTTCCTCAATCCTCTCCTGTCACAATTCAAGGATACATGATCTAAATCTCTCTGGTCCCTTACACCATTCCCAGGGTATCATACCAAAGGCTCATGCACAAATGAAGGCTTTCTTCTCTGAGGAAACCTCTTCCTATTGTCTGGTGATCATTAATTGCTTGTTTATTTAAGCTTTGTCATCAACACGACATCTTGTCATTTTATTCAATCAATGCTTTTGACAATAAAATTTAAAGAGAAAGTGTGACAGCCCAAAATTGACCCTAGTCGGGAAGTGGTTTCGGGACCACAAAACCGAGTTATAAAAATAATTAATTGCTATGTTCTATGTTTATTATGTGTGTGTACATGCATATGTGGAAGTTTCATTCCCTAATTTTGCCAATTGCATGAGGAATTATTAAATAGGGATCAACATGAGACATGGTGAAATATGATAGGCTAATTTTAAAGGGCTTATTAGTGCATGTCAACACAAGGGTGGACTTGCATGTCAAATTGCCCAATTCCCTTATAGTGGCCGGCCAAGATGGATTGATGATGGGCAATATATTTGTTGAATTTGATATTATAATAAGAAATTGGGTTATTGGAGTTATAATGAATAAAAGAAAGAATAAAAGAAAAAAGAAAGGTAATGAAAACAAAGCTTGTATCCTTGGTTCTTCTTGGCCGATTGTAAAGAGGAAGATAGGAGGGAAACATTCGGTCACTTGAAGCTTGAGAAGGTTAGTAAAAATTTTGTTAGTTTTTGAAATTTTAAGTTTAGTTTAAGTCAATTAGCTAGTTCCATATTAGCCCATTTGAAAACTTGGAATTTTAGATGTTGGTTTGAGCTTTCGGTTGTGGTTGTCAAGGGAGGAAATGAGATTTTGTTTGTCTTCAACAATTGATTGGTATATAAGTGTTAAATGTGAGAAAATTTTGTTTGGGTAATTGTAATAAATAATTAGAGGCTTAATTATCAAAAGGTTTCGGTTTTGATATTATTTTTATAAGCATAATTAGTTCAATTTGATAATAAGGTATGAGGTGATAAGTAAAATTTTTATGGTGGTTTAGGTTTAATGACATTCGGCTATGGTATTTGACAATGGTAAATTTTGTTGTTTCATGATAAAGATAGATGAGTGTTTGAGCTATACAAATAATCATATGTGAGCAATGGGTGCTAAAGGGAAAGGAATCGACCACCTTATTATGTACCAAGGCCGAATGTGTACTTGAATTAGGAAGTTATTGAGTAATGTTTGTACCTTAAGTGATAGAATAGAGTGAATGCTTGGAATGTGATATGTGTGAATTATATGTTAAATTAAGGTTTGCTAAGCTAGCTATTAAGGTGAAATGCAAATGTTAGTATTTGATTTGGTAATAATCTGCTTGGGGATAGCAGCAGTAAGGTGATTTTGGAAAATCGCCATAATTTGTAGGAGTTGAATTAGAAGCTGAGTAAATTATGTCATTAAAGCTTGAAGAGTCGATTTTCTTACAAAAGAAACTATAAGAACTAAAGAGTTACCGATCTTGAGATATTTGAAGTATTGTGGGACTGAGTCAAAATGACTACTAGATTCCCTGTTCTGTATTTAGGAAATCATTATAAATTGTACAAAAATGATTATAAGATAAAATTTATATGCTTAAACTCCTTAATGAGTCTAGTTTCAAATGAAATCAAATACAACACATTTGGAATTCTGTAAAATGAGAAATTTGATTCGTAGTGAAGAGTGGTCAGATTAGTCAAACAGTGAAACAGGGGAAACTTTAAGAAAAATCTGGTATTGATTGGCCAAGCCTAAAATTCTGAAAATTTTATGAATGGAAGAGATACGAGTCTATATTCAGGAAAAATTAACAGCAAGTGATTTGGAGTTTTGTAGCTCCAGTTATAAATAATTTAGTGACTGCTGCTCAGGGAAAACAGCTCGTAGTGAATATGTGATTTTGTTGTAAACATTAATGAAAATTTGCTAATGAATTATTTATTGATTTTTATAAAGCTTACTATAATCTATGTGTGTGAAAGTCGAATCAATTTATATATTATTCTGAAAGTAATACTTGAATAGTCGATTAATGACTATTTTAAAATTTGTTGAACTTAAGCTCAAGAGCAAAGGGGAACTAAATCCGATAAAGGGAAGGAAAAAGTAATTGAATAGCCATTGAAGTCGTTCGACAACATCCGAGGTAAGTCTTCGAGTAATGACCCTACTTGAATTATATTGAAATGATTAGTCATACTATGATGGATAGCCGAATGTGCATAGAGACTATGTTATAAAGCCAAATGAAATCATGCTCTTTGTGTGTGGCTATTGAGCCGAAATTGGAAAGGTTTAATAAATGTTTTGTGTTTGAGCCTTAGTAACGAAAATGAAATATGGATGTGCTAAGACTGTTGATTTATGTGTGCATGAGCATTTGAATATATCCGGGCTAAGACCCGAAGGCATTTGTGCGAGTTGATATATCCGGGCTAAGACCCGAAGGCATTTGTGCGAGTTGATATATCCGGGCTAAGACCCGAAGGCATTTGTGCGAGTTGATATATCCGGGCTAAGACCCGAAGGCATTTGTGCGAGTTGATATATCCGGGCTAAGACCCGAAGGCATTTGTGCGAATTGATATATCCGGGCTAAGGCCCGAAGGCATTTGTGCGAGTTGATATATCCGGGCTAAGGCCCGAAGGCATTCGTGCGAGTTGCTATGCCCGGGTTAAGACCCGAAGGCAATTGTGCTTGTGGTAATATCCGGCTAAATTCCGAAGAAACTTGGGTATGAATGTGAGCGTTTTGTGCTGTAACAAATTCAATTAATACACTCAACAAACCCAAACGATAAGGTATGTTTGCATGTGATTCGGAAAAGTCGATTCGTTTTAAGTAGTATTCGTTCAATCGACTAACGAACTTTTGGGCTTTTATATGGGTTGATACCTTGTGTGTGTATATATGTTGACGAATTGTGAAGTAAGCATGATTATGAGAATGTGTATTAATAAAGTGATTCATTTAGCTATGTGAATGTAATACTTTAGTCAAAGCCGATTTCATTACTTGAAACTTACTAAGCTTTAAAATGCTTACCCCGTTGCTTTGGCTCTCTGTTTTATAGATTTTGTTCGTTAGCTATCGGATTCGGGATCATCGAAGTCGAAGTCATCCACACTATCAAAGCTCTTTTGGTACTCTTTTAGTTGAACTCTGGATATGGCATGTATAGGACTACCCCTTGTTGTTTTAAGCACTTTTTGTGATGTATGTGTGTACAGCCATGCGAAAATGGCTTGTAGAAGTGGAGTATGGCATTAGACCATTTGTGTTTATGTATGTATATATGGTTTCATGATGTGACTATGGTTTGGAATGGAAGTGTTGGGCAAATGATCAGCCATTGGAATGGCTAAATATGATCATATGTGGACCTATGTATGACAAAACCCTAGTTGGTCCATGGTAACCACGAAATAGGTAAAGTTTACCTTGAAAACAGATGCTGACAGCAGCAGTGGTGTGGATTTGAAAAATCACAAAAATTTGTAGGAATGGAATTAAATAGTGAATAAATTATGTAATCGAACCTTGATGAATCTATTTTCATATGAAAGTAACGAAACAATCATATGAACAGTATATTAAGAGATATTAAAGTTCTCGTGAAACAGGGCCAGAACGGTTTCTGGATCTCCTGTTTCGACTTTGAAAATTTACCATAAATTAACCAGAGATAATTAGGAGTCATACCATATATGTATAGATTCCTCTCTGAGTCTAGTTTCTATAGAAACAAATGGCATCAGTATTGGAGGCCTGTACAAGGAGATATCCAAGTCGTAATGCGCAAAGGCAGGGTAGTCAATCCCTGTAACATGGGAGACTTTGACTAATAAACTGTACTAATTGGCCCAACCAAAAATTCTAGAAAACAATATGTAGATGGGAATATGAGTCTAGTTTCAGGGAAAAATCACGAAACTGATTTTTGAGTTGTGAAACTCAAGATATGATTTTTAAAGCGACTATTACGCAGATTGGCAGTGTCTGGAAAATTTTTAAAAGTCTGTTAACACCTCGTGTTCGACTCCGGTGACGGTCTTGGGTTCGGGGTGTTACAATTGATTGGTATCAGAGCTACGGTTTAGTCGATTCTAGGACTACCGTAATGCGTTGGGTCTAGCTATACATGCCATTTTATGTGATTACTTGATAGTGTGGTGATTTCTGACAATTGTAAATGTGTTTATTTATAGTAATGGATCCCGATCCCGACTGAGAGGTAGCTGATGATCTTGAGAGTGTAGCGCCTGCTCCCGCACAAGGGACAGCGCCGGCGGACTCTCAACCTAATGCTAGTAACCCGAATGATGAAGCTAGACAAGCTTTCTATAGCGTGATGAATGATTGGTTCAACCAATACATTCGAACTAATACGGCTGTTCCACAACCTCCATTCCCGAAAAATACCACCCCCGCACCAACAATACCTCCGGTAACTGACCAAATAAGGTCAAATAAGCCCCCAGTTGACAGAATCCGAAAACATGGGGCTACTGAATTTAAGGCTACGGATAGCGATGATGCCGAGCAAGCTGAACTTTGGTTGGACAACACTATCCGGGTACTCGATGAGCTATCTTGTACACCTGATGAATGCCTAAAGTGTACTATCTCCTTGTTACGCGATTCTGCCTACTATTGGTGGAGTACTCTGACTTCTGTTGTGCCTCGAGAGCAAGTAACTTGGGAGTTTTTCCAAACTGAGTTTCGGAAAAAGTATATCAGTCAGAGATTTGTTGATCAAAAACGGAAGGAATTTCTTGAGCTTAAGCAAGGTTCTATGTCAGTTACTGATTACGAGCGAAAATTTGTTAGACTTAGTAGATACGCTCGGGAATGTGTTTCGTCCGAGGCTATCATGTGTAAACGCTTCGAGGATGGGCTGAATGAAGATATAAAAATGTTCGTTGGCATTCTTGAAATACGAGAGTTCGTAGTACTTGTCGAGCGAGCTTGTAAAGCCGAAGAGCTTAGAAAAGAAAAACAAAAAGTTGATGTGGGAACAGGGGAGTTTCGTAAAAAATCCTCGGGAAAGTCTCTTCAACAGGCATCGAAGAAATTTTGAGATGATGTGGGCCGGTCTAGAGGCACTTCGGGCCTTTTTAGACGAGATCGTGATCGACCCCCTGTGGGTACCCGAGGCACTTCGATCGCTAGTGTTGGGAATGAACGTCGAGACAAAACAGAATGTCGATATTGCGGTAAATGGCATTCGGGGAGTTGTAGATTCCATGACCGGTCCTGTTACAAGTGTGGATCAGTTGACCACTTCATCAAAGATTGCCCGAGGTTGTCTGAACAGAATGTAAATCAGAGTGGGAAACCGGGTGCTACCACTGCTCGAGGTAGACCATCTAGAAATACGGGCAATGCTAGTGGTGGTCAGAGAGGATCTAGAGATGCTACGACCGGATCTGAGGCTCGTGCGCCTGCTAGAGCTTATGCTATACGTGCCCGCGAGGATGCTTCTTCGCCTGATGTTATTACCGGTACTTTCACTCTCTTTGATACTAATGTAATTGCTTTGATTGACCCCGGTTCTACTCATTCTTACATATGTGAAACCTTAGCATCCAGTAAGACTTTACCTATTGAGTCTACTGAGTTCGTAATTCGGGTGTCAAATCCCTTGGGTCGTTACGTGCTTGTCGACAAAGTGTGTAAGAAATGTCCCCTAGTGATTCGAGGTTCCTGTTTTCCGGCGGACTTGATGCTTTTGCCGTTTGATGAATTTGATGTTATTCTCGGGTTGGATTGGTTGACCGTGCATGATGCGGTTGTGAATTGCAAAAGCAAGACTATTGATTTGAGGTGCGCAAATAACGAAGTAATCCGAGTTAAGTCTACAGACTTGGGTGGGTTGCCAGTTGTAATATCCTCAATGTTGGCCCAGAAATATGTAAGAAAAGGGTGCGAAGCATACCTTGCGTATGTACTTGATGACAAAGAATTAGAAAAGAAACCCGAATCTGTGCCGGTGGTTTGTGAATACCTGGATGTTTTTCCTGAAGAATTACCGGGTTTACCACCTGTTCGGGAGGTAGAGTTTGGTATTGAGCTTGTACCTGGGACTACGCCGATTTCGATAGCTCCGTATCGTATGGCACCAACCGAGTTAAAAGAGTTGAAAGCTCAGTTGCAAGAATTGATGGATAGAGGTTTTGCTCGACCAAGTTTCTCACCTTGGGGTGCACCAGTATTGTTCGTGAAAAAGAAGGACGGAACCATGAGGTTGTGCATTGACTATCGTCAACTGAATAAAGTGACGATAAAGAATAAATATCCGTTACCGCGTATTGATGATTTGTTTGATCAACTAAAGGGAGCCTCAGTGTTCTCAAAAATAGATTTGAGATCGGGTTATTATCAGTTGCGGGTTCGAGATTCGGACGTACCCAAAACTGCTTTCAGAACGAGGTACGGTCACTACGAATTCTTAGTGATGCCGTTTGGGCTTACTAATGCCCCTGCGGTATTTATGGATTTGATGAATCGGATCTTCAGACCATATTTGGATCGGTTCGTAGTTGTGTTCATTGATGACATCTTGGTCTATTCAAGAGATGAGACCGAACATGCTGAGCACCTGAGACTAGTGTTGCAAATGTTGCGGGATAAGCAGTTATATGCTAAGTTCAGTAAGTGTGAGTTCTGGTTAAGAGAGGTTAGCTTCTTGGGTCATGTGGTATCCGCATCGGGTATTCGAGTTGACCCGAGCAAAATTTCAGCCATACTTAACTGGAAGCCTCCAAGAAATATTACTGAAGTTCGGAGCTTTTTGGGACTCGCCGGTTATTACCGACGATTTGTCAAAGGTTTCTCGATGATAGCCACACCAATGACGAAGCTACTTCAAAAGGATGTTAAGTTCGAATGGACGGAGAAATGTCAGAAAAGTTTTGATCAACTAAAAACTTATTTGACTGAAGCTCCAATTTTAGTGCAACCCGAATCAGGCAAAGAGTTTGTCATTTATAGTGACGCATCCCTACTTGGGCTGGGCTGCGTATTGATGCAAGAAGGTCGAGTGGTGGCCTATGCGTCGAGACAATTAAAGCCACATGAGAAAAATTATCCGACCCATGATCTTGAACTAGCTGCCATCGTGTTTGCTTTAAAAATATGGCGACATTACCTATTTGGTGAAAAGTGCCATGTATTTTCGGATCACAAAAGTCTCAAATATTTGATGACTCAAAGAGACTTAAATCTGCGACAAAGACGTTGGCTTGAGTTGTTGAAAGATTACGAGCTTGTCATTGATTACCACCCGGGAAAGGCTAATGTGGTTGCGGATGCCTTAAGTCAGAAGTCATTGTTTGCTTTACGAGCGATGAATGTGCATTTGTCTGTTCTACCCGACAATGTGTTAGTAGCTGAATTAAAAGCCAAACCATTATTGACTCATCAAATTCGTGAAGCTCAGAAAGTCGATGATGAATTGGTTGTAAAACGGGCTGAGTGTGTTCCGAACAAGGAATCGGAGTTTCAAATTGATGATGATGATTGTTTGAGGTTCAAAAGTCATTTGTGTGTTCCAAGGAATTCGGGACTCATTTCGATGATTCAGAACGAAGCCCATTGTAGCCGAATGTCAATTCACCCGGGGAGTACGAAAATGTACAACGATTTGAAACGTTGGTTTTGGTGGCATGGTATGAAACGAGACATCTCCGACTTTGTTTCGAGATGTTTAATATGTCAACAAGTGAAAGCGGAACATCAAGTGCCTTCAGGATTACTTCAGCCGATCATGATACCCGAGTGGAAATGGGATCGAGTCACAATGGACTTTGTGTCCGGACTGCCATTGTCAACAAGTAAGAAGGATGCGATTTGGGTTGTTGTTGATAGACTGACTAAGTCAGCTCTCTTTATCCCCGTGCGTACGGATTTTTCATTGGATAAACTAGCCGAATTGTATGTTTCTCAGATTGTGAGATTACACGGGGTACCTATTTCTATCGTGTCAGATAGAGATCCGAGATTTACCTCACGATTTTGGAAGAAATTGCAAGAAGCTTTGGGTACCAAGCTGCATTTTAGCACTGCTTTTCACCCCCAAACCGATGGTCAATCCGAGCGGATAATTCAGATACTTGAGGATATGTTGAGATGTTGCATCCTCGAGTTCAGTAGTTCATGGGAACGGTATTTACCTTTGATTGAATTCACTTACAACAATAGTTTTCAATCAAGTATTAAGATGGCACCTTACGAGGCTTTGTACGGTCGTAAATGCCGTACACCATTGTTTTGGACCGAGCTCGGTGAAAGTAAAATTTTCGGAGTTGATTTGATTAAGGATGCCGAACAGAAAGTAAAGGTAATCCGTGAAAGTCTGAAAGCAACCACAGATCGTCAGAAGTCGTACGCGGATTTGAAACGAAAAGACATTGAGTATCAGGTGGGAGATAAAGTGTTTCTTAAAGTTTCACCATGGAAAAAGATACTCAGATTTGGCAGTAAGGGCAAATTGAGTCCGAGGTTCATTGGGCCGTATGAAATATCCGAAAGAATTGGTCCAGTGGCATATAGATTGATTTTACCTCCTGAACTTGAAAGAATTCACAATGTTTTTCATGTTTCGATGCTTCGACGTTATAGATCTGACCCATCCCACATAATTAATCCCTCCGAGGTTGACATTCAATCCGATATGAGTTATGAAGAATAGCCGATGCGTATCCTAGCTCGTGAAGTGAAGGAGTTGCGAAACAAAAGGGTTCCGTTAGTAAAGGTGTTATGGCTCAAACACGGGATCGAGGAAGCTACTTGGGAAACCGAAAGCTCGATGAAAGAACGATACCCAAACCTATTTACCGGTAAGATTTTCGGGGACGAAAATTTCTTAAGTGGGGGAGAGTTGTGACAGCCCAAAATTGACCCTAGTCGGGAAGTGGTTTCGGGACCACAAAACCGAGTTATAAAAATAATTAATTGCTATGTTCTATGTTTATTATGTGTGTGTACATGCATATGTGGAAGTTTCATTCCCTAATTTTGCCAATTGCATGAGGAATTATTAAATAGGGATCAACATGAGACATGGTGAAATATGATAGGCTAATTTTAAAGGGCTTATTAGTGCATGTCAACACAAGGGTGGACTTGCATGTCAAATTGCCCAATTCCCTTATAGTGGCCGGCCAAGATGGATTGATGATGGGCAATATATTTGTTGAATTTGATATTATAATAAGAAATTGGGTTATTGGAGTTATAATGAATAAAAGAAAGAATAAAAGAAAAAGAAAGGTAATGAAAACAAAGCTTGTATCCTTGGTTCTTCTTGGCCGATTGTAAAGAGGAAGATAGGAGGGAAACATTCGGTCACTTGAAGCTTGAGAAGGTTAGTAAAAATTTTGTTAGTTTTTGAAATTTTAAGTTTAGTTTAAGTCAATTAGCTAGTTCCATATTAGCCCATTTGAAAACTTGGAATTTTAGATGTTGGTTTGAGCTTTCGGTTGTGGTTGTCAAGGGAGGAAATGAGATTTTGTTTGTCTTCAACAATTGATTGGTATATAAGTGTTAAATGTGAGAAAATTTTGTTTGGGTAATTGTAATAAATAATTAGAGGCTTAATTATCAAAAGGTTTCGGTTTTGATATTATTTTTATAAGCATAATTAGTTCAATTTGATAATAAGGTATGAGGTGATAAGTAAAATTTTTATGGTGGTTTAGGTTTAATGACATTCGGCTATGGTATTTGACAATGGTAAATTTTGTTGTTTCATGATAAAGATAGATGAGTGTTTGAGCTATACAAATAATCATATGTGAGCAATGGGTGCTAAAGGGAAAGGAATCGACCACCTTATTATGTACCAAGGCCGAATGTGTACTTGAATTAGGAAGTTATTGAGTAATGTTTGTACCTTAAGTGATAGAATAGAGTGAATGCTTGGAATGTGATATGTGTGAATTATATGTTAAATTAAGGTTTGCTAAGCTAGCTATTAAGGTGAAATGCAAATGTTAGTATTTGATTTGGTAATAATCTGCTTGGGGACAGCAGCAGTAAGGTGATTTTGGAAAATCGCCATAATTTGTAGGAGTTGAATTAGAAGCTGAGTAAATTATGTCATTAAAGCTTGAAGATTCTATTTTCTTACAAAAGAAACTATAAGAACTAAAGAGTTACCGATCTTGAGATATTTGAAGTATTGTGGGGCTGAGTCAAAATGACTACTAGATTCTCTGTTCTGTTTTTAGGAAATCATTATAAATTGTACAAAAATGATTATAAGATAAAATTTATATGCTTAAACTCCTTAATGAGTCTAGTTTCAAATGAAATCAAATACAACACATTTGGAATTCTGTAAAATGAGAAATTTGATTCGTAGTGAAGAGTGGTCAGATTAGTCAAACAGTGAAACAGGGGAAACTTTAAGAAAAATCTGGTATTGATTGGCCAAGCCTAAAATTCTGAAAATTTTATGGATGGAAGAGATACGAGTCTATATTCAGGGAAAATTAACGGCAAGTGATTTGGAGTTTTGTAGCTCCAGTTATAAATAATTTAGTGACTGCTGCTCAGGGAAAACAGCTCGTAGTGAATATGTGATTTTGTTGTAAACATTAATGAAAATTTGCTAATGAATTATTTATTGATTTTTATAAAGCTTACTATAATCTATGTGTGTGAAAGTCGAATCAATTTATATATTATTCTGAAAGTAATACTTGAATAGTCGATTAATGACTATTTTAAAATTTGTTGAACTTAAGCTCAAGAGCAAAGGGGAACTAAATCCGATAAAGGGAAGGAAAAAGTAATTGAATAGCCATTGAAGTCGTTCGACAACATCCGAGGTAAGTCTTCGAGTAATGACCCTACTTGAATTATATTGAAATGATTAGTCATACTATGATGGATAGCCGAATGTGCATAGAGACTATGTTATAAAGCCAAATGAAATCATGCTCTTTGTGTGTGGCTATTGAGCCGAAATTGGAAAGGTTTAATAAATGTTTTGTGTTTGAGCCTTAGTAACGAAAATGAAATATGGATGTGCTAAGACTGTTGATTTATGTGTGCATGAGCATTTGAATATATCCGGGCTAAGACCCGAAGGCATTTGTGCGAGTTGATATATCCGGGCTAAGACCCGAAGGCATTTGTGCGAGTTGATATATCCGGGCTAAGACCCGAAGGCATTTGTGCGAGTTGATATATCCGGGCTAAGACCCGAAGGCATTTGTGCGAGTTGATATATCCGGGCTAAGACCCGAAGGCATTTGTGCGAGTTGATATATCCGGGCTAAGACCCGAAGGCATTTGTGCGAATTGATATATCCGGGCTAAGGCCCGAAGGCATTTGTGCGAGTTGATATATCCGGGCTAAGGCCCGAAGGCATTCGTGCGAGTTGCTATGCCCGGGTTAAGACCCGAAGGCAATTGTGCTTGTGGTAATATCCGGCTAAATTCCGAAGAAACTTGGGTATGAATGTGAGCGTTTTGTGCTGTAACAAATTCAATTAATACGCTCAAGAAACCCAAACGATAAGGTATGTTTGCATGTGATTCGGAAAAGTCGATTCGTTTTAAGTAGTATTCGTTCAATCGACTAATGAACTTTTGGGCTTTTATATGGGTTGATACCTTGTGTGTGTATATATGTTGACGAATTGTGAAGTAAGCATGATTATGAGAATGTGTATTAATAAAGTGATTCATTTAGCTATGTGAATGAAATACTTTAGTCAAAGCCGATTTCATTACTTGAAACTTACTAAGCTTTAAAATGCTTACCCCGTTGCTTTGGCTCTCTGTTTTATAGATTTTGTTCGTTAGCTATCGGATTCGGGATCATCGAAGTCGAAGTCATCCACACTATCAAAGCTCTTTTGGTACTCTTTTAGTTGAACTCTGGATATGGCATGTATAGGACTACCCCTTGTTGTTTTAAGCACTTTTTGTGATGTATGTGTGTACAGCCATGCGAAAATGGCTTGTAGAAGTGGAGTATGGCATTAGACCATTTGTGTTTATGTATGTATATATGGTTTCATGATGTGACTATGGTTTGGAATGGAAGTGTTGGGCAAATGATCAGCCATTGGAATGGCTAAATATGATCATATGTGGACCTATGTATGACAAAACCCTAGTTGGTCCATGGTAACCACGAAATAGGTAAAGTTTACCTTGAAAACAGATGCTGACAGCAGCAGTGGTGTGGATTTGAAAAATCACAAAAATTTGTAGGAATGGAATGAAATTGTGAATAAATTATGTAATCTAACCTTGATGAATCTATTTTCATATGAAAGTAACGAAACAATCATATGAACAGTATATTAAGAGATATTAAAGTTCTCGTGAAACAGGGCCAGAACGGTTTCTGGATCTCCTGTTTCGACTTTTAAAATTTACCATAAATTAACCAGAGATAATTAGGAGTCATACCATATATGTATAGATTCCTCTCTGAGTCTAGTTTCTATAGAAACAAACGGCATCAGTATTGGATCCCTGTACAAGGAGATATCCAAGTCGTAATGCGCAAAGGTCAGGGTAGTCGATCCCTGTAACATGGGAGACTTTGACTAATAAAATGTACTAATTGGCCCGACCAAAAATTATAGAAAAAAATATGTAGATGGGAATATGAGTCTAGTTTCAGGGAAAAATCACGAAACTTATTTTTGAGTTGTGAAACTCAAGATATGATTTTTAAAGCGACTATTACGCAGATTGGCAGTGTCTGGAAAATTTTTAAAAGTCTGTTAACACCTCGTGTTCGACTTCGGTGACGGTCTCGGGTTCGGGGTGTTACAGAAAGTCCTAATTTAGACTCTTCCTTTTCAGATTTCCAACCTTTGAACATGGTGCGTTCTAAACAATAGTCCTGTTTTAGGTTCCTGTATTATTTAGAAACTTCTAGAGTAATATGCAAAACTTCCCTTGTGAAATTTTTATTAGTCCATTAATCATTATTCCAATGCAACATGCTTGCAAAAAGGTCATAACAATGGATAAGAATAAAGTTAGTTCTGAGCATAGCTCGAAAGGAATAAATTATCAAAAATAGTAAAGAATGATAACAAAGAAATTGATTGGGAATGTGTATCTTGGAAAAGAATGAAGTATTCCAAGAACAAAAAAATTTAATATAAATAGTATGAAAATTAAGTGCCCCAGATATTGCAGCTTGAGCTTCTTTGTACAAACTTTCTAAAGACCATTCTAAGTTTGACATGTGTTTAGGAGATCTACAGTGCTTTGTCGATGCCCTAAGATGTCGTCTACTCTTTCCTGTTGATTCAAGTATAGCAAGATCATCATATGCCCCAATCTAATCAAAATTTGAACTGCTTTGATCACCTCATGCCCCATTCTGATCAATATTTGAGTCGCCTTTTTCGGGTTTTCAACTCAAATCCCCTTTGGTCTCAAGGCGCTCTTTGCAGGTTTTCACCTTGGCCTCTCCATTTTCTTTCTTCTTTTTCTTTTACTATTTTTTTAGACTCAAAGCACCCTTTGCGGGTTTTCACCTTTGCCTTTTTTCCTTTTTTTGAGTGAATTTTGAACTCATAGGATTAGGCAAGTTCTTGTTATCCCTTTTGATCAGAATTAATGTTTTTCTCGATAAAGTCTCCCACATAAGATCATCCACTTTTATCTTGTATGCGAAAAATCTTCTTTGGTACCAAATTTCTTTCATAGAGCCTTTTAAGGTGAAATTTAACTATGACATAAACTTTGGATCTTCCTCTTCAATTATGATGAAACCCAACAAAATTGCGGAGCAATTGACTTCAATAGACAAAGCTATGACAAATCAAAGAGAAAGGCACTCCCTGCATTCTTTGACCCGAATGACCATACTTTATAGCAAAATTTTCCCCATAAGATGATGAATGTGGTCCTTCCCATATCTTCAGGGTGCACTTTATCTGATTGTATCCAGAGAAGCCGTCCGTGAAGGAAAATAGTGAGTGGCCTGCCATGTTATCCATTAAAGTGTGAAAAGCAATGAGTTTTGGAACTGGCTTTGTTCAAATCCCTGTAATCCATATACAGTCGTATTTCCCATCCTTTTTTCAAGGACTAGTACAATGTTGGCTACCCAAACCTAGCATTAAATTGCTTTTTAACTTTTTCTTTTATCCTTAGTAAGATATCGGGCGGGCCTCATTCTCTTGAGCTTCTGCTGAACCGGCTTACAATCTTCTTTTCAGGAAGACAGTGCACCACAAGGTCAGTGCTTAACCTGAGCATATCCTGGTATGGCCATACGAAGACATATTTGAATTCTTGGAGTAACTCAATGAGGTCTCATTTCATCTTTGCGGTCATGTCAATTCTAATCTTCACCAAGCTCACAATTTCTAATGATTCCTTGTAAAGTAGGATCCATCTATCCTCTTGTTCTACCATCATCAATAAGTCTAGAGATAAGTTACAATGTATGTCATCTTCAAAGTCATGAGATCCCTCTAAATACATGTCTTGCTCAAAAGGAGATTCTGAGTCTGTAGCAGAGTCACTTATGTCATTGATATCTGGGTACCCATAGGAAGTACCAAAGAATATACAAAAGAATGTATGAATTTATGAATAATTATTTGTACAATATGATTATGAATGAAAGAATGATGTGGAAGAAAATCCAAAAGAATGAAAGAATAATTATTCGAAAAGAATGAAAGAATATTAGCTTAAAAATGAATGCAAAGATGTATTTCATTAGAATAATAACGTTCAGACATGAGCCTATTTCACAAAGGGATTTCTATCATTTTTAGACTGAAAACAACAAAAAAGTTCTGAACATTACTCAAATAATCTCTAAAAACTACAGGGATTTCTTCTGCAGTCCAATTATTTAGAACACTCCCAAGTTTATAAGGGCGAATACCTAACAAGGTCCCCTTTCATTTGTATCTTCCTATATGTCATTGACGTGAACACTTCTCAACACCTCTTCATATATTGCATTTACTCCATTATCAATCATGACTGGGTAGCGGCCTTTCTGCATTAGATGAGTTATCCAACTTGACAATACCCATGTTGATGAATTTTTCAACTAGCTTTTTGAAGGTAATGCAATTCTCTACTGAGTGCCCCGTAATTCCCGCATGGTAATCACACTGTGCGTTCACATCATACCACTTGGGATACAGAGATTGTGGAGGTTTTAAGTAGGAAGGGGCAACAATGTGCGCATCGAACAAGCTTTGGTACAACTCCTTATAGGACATCGGAATTGGTGTGAACTGGAGCTTCTCAGTACCTGGTTTCACTCCAGATTCTTGTCTCAATGAACCTTGTTGACTAGCAACCCCTTTACCTGGATGACTTACAGTAACTGATCTTGAGTAACCTATGTTATTCATCTCATTTTCTTTTCTCCTTAAGACTGACTTTTTGTTACTCTCTCCACCATTTATTCTTCCACTTCTGATGGCATTTTCTATCATTTCTCCATTCATGATTATATTTGAGAAACTCTTTGAAGCACTTCCCAACATGGGCGTGATGAACGAGGCTTTTAGTGTGTTGAAGAGTATCGTCATTTCTTTCTCTAGGAGTGGCGACTGAACTTGGACTGCAACCTCTCTCCACCTCTGTGCATACTGTCTAAAGCTTTCATGCAATTTCTTTTCCAAATTTTGCAAGGTGATTCTATCAGGAGTCATTTCTGATATATGACTATACTGCCTCATAAAAGCCTGTGCCAAATCCCTCCAAGTACTAATTTTGGTTTGGCTCAATTGATTATACCATTTAGATGCTGCCCCAGTGAGGCTATCTTGAAAACAATGTATTAATAGCTGATCATTGTTAATATACCCAGTCATCCTCCTACAGAACATGGTGATATGGGCTTCAGGGCAACTGGTCCCATTATACTTCTCAAATCCTGGCATCTTGAACTTATAAGGAAGTACCAAATCTGGGAGCAAACTCAGATCCTTAGCATCCATTCCACGATAACTTTTAGTGCTCTCCATTGCCTTGAATTTCTCTTCAATCCATTTCCACCTTTCCTCAAACTGTTTTGGCAATTCTTCCTTTACTTTATCTTTCTCAGCTACTTCATCGAAATTAAGGATAGCAAGATTCACCGGGTTATCTTCGGGATTAGAACCTGATCTAGCCTGGAAGTTCATCAACACTGACACACCAGCCTGAAACTGCTGAGGCCTAATTGTAACAGAGGATCTACGCGGATGCACCTCAGGTACATGCGGAGGAGTAAAACCTGGAGGATATAGAGGTCCATCCTTGTCTCTTTCTTCATCATTAACCATAGGGCCCTTCCCCTTATTTACTCCCCTAGTCAGTAATTGTGTCAACTTAGCCATTATATTCTTTTGAGACTCCAGCATCATTTCTGTTATATCTTGTTGAATTTTTTCCAACTGCTCCTTCATTTGCATCTGTAGCTGGTCTTGAATTTCTTTTTGCATTTGCTCCAGTTTCTCTAATCTTTGATCCATTTCTTAGTTTTACAACGAGTATAGTAAAAGTGTTTGGTTGGTTGGTTTTCCAGATTAGCTGAAATAAATTTACTCAATTAGACTCTTTCAATGGATTTTGATGCATATAATGTCATGTAATGCGGATGCATGAAATGAATGCCTAAAGGGACGTTTATTCTGATTTAATTACATTTAGAAAACTTTACTAGAAGGCAAATTTCTTTACATAAAGCAGATGCTTGTACGGCCTCGCCCTTATATTCCAAGAGACAACATCGATCTTTTCCTTCATCCGCATGTTTAAGATAAATCCCGCAAATTTCCAATAGATGCCACTGCTAGCTCTCTTTTTCTTGATCCTGGTCACGATCCATCATTTTCCTATCCTCGTAATGCTTATCAGCTTCTTTAAGGGAATTGGAACGTCGAAAGCTCTTAGACAATCATCTGAAATCCTCGGGCCATGAAGTAAAGTCATGAACTCTTCCATCACCTTTCTTGTGTTTCTCCGAATATATTCAGGCAGCCGTATTATTTTCCACTTTATCAAGAAATCCGTATTCCATGACAAGCTTTCTAAGTTAGTAATCGAACTTGAATCAACATCTCTTTTCTAAGATGCAAATGCAATGCAATCATAATCAAAACAAAACAAAATGGGTTAGTACAAAATAAAAGCAAACAAAAAGAATACCTAGTCGGGTAAGCACTAGGGGTTTGGAGTGGCTCTACCTAGGATGGGTTCCTAAAGTCTTTTACAT
Organism: Gossypium hirsutum; assembly: GCF_007990345.1. Taxonomy (NCBI): domain Eukaryota; kingdom Viridiplantae; phylum Streptophyta; class Magnoliopsida; order Malvales; family Malvaceae; genus Gossypium; species Gossypium hirsutum. The sequence goes on along the minus strand of NC_053440.1, from coordinate 25,721,178 downwards.
GTGGTTCGGCTCTAAATTCAAGGTACCCGAACTAGCAGATTCCTCGATCCTCACCCATTATAGGCTCATACAGACCGAGTTTGGTTCAGGGGAATACATTTCCCTATGGCTGTACGGAGATGAAGATCTCACGAAGACATAGGAACGGATGTATCTCGAAAGTGATCCACTATCTTGCACGAAGTTGAAAACCTCACGAAGGAGTAGCTTCTCACTCCCACTTAAAAGGGTAAGACTAAACAGTCTTTATGCAATATGATGCCAAGATATAAAACTCGGTTTATAGTAATCATACAAACAAGTGCAAAGAGAGGATCGTAAATTTTCAAATCAAAATTTCAATTTTCGACAATAAGACAAAAAACAATTAATTTTGCGGCTTGACTCTCTAAATGTCCCCAGTGGAGTCGCCAAGCTGTCGAAACCATTTTTTATTTTGAAAATCAGGGTCGACTTGGATTTTGAAAAAAATGAAAATGGGAGTCGCCACCGATCCTTTTTATTTAGGTGTGATTGGGTCACCTCAAAAAAGTGGTTATTTTTAATAAGCAATTTCACTTTATTAAAACAACGATTTTGGTCAACGAAATTCAGAAAAATGGGTTCGGGAGTCGGTTACGTACGAGGAAGGATTAGCACCCTCGTAACGCCCAAAAATTGGTACCTAGTTAATTATTAATGTCTTAATGTCGACAATTGAAAACTTTGAAGAGATTTAAAATACGATCTTTTGTTTTTCTTTAAAAACTTATATAAAACAAGTTACTCGATAAGACTCTCTCATTTCGAAAAGAGAAAATGTCACACCCAATGAGTTAGGGCATGATATTTCACTTCCTCAAAAACGAGCTTGTCCAAAAAAACTCATGCAATAAAATTTAAAAGGATATTCAATTGTTTAAGTCAAATGAAGACATCGCAGCCCAATATGTTAGGGCACAATTTCTCAAAATTCTAAACATTGAATATTACCTTTATTATATTTAGAAATAAAATCCTCATCTAGAGAAAACAACATGTCATATCCAATGCGTTAGGACACAACGTATTGAATTCTCGATAACGAGCTTTTTATTTATGTTTTGATTAAAGAGCATTCTCGATTATTCAGATTCAACGAAAGAGTTGGAACCCAATACGTTAGGGGTCAATCCTCTCGAAGATTCTAAATACCGAGTATTGCCTTTATTTTTCAAAATTTTCTCTTTATACGAATTTGGGTAAAAATTATATAATGGAGTAACAATTGTGATAATGTAAATATAAATAGCATGATCAAGAACAATAATAATAATGAAAAGATAAATAAAAAAACAAATCAATCATGTATACACAATATCAAGTAAATAAACAAATAAAACCGAAGCATTTAAAGAATATAATAATGATAATAATGGTCATGTGAATAAATAAATAAATAAATAAACATCAAGTAAAGCAATAATAATAACAAAGAAAATAGATAAAAATTATAAAATAAAAAAATATATATATGTACATATAAGAAAAAGATATATGTGTGTGAATTATATAAAAATATATATATGCATATTTTAATATGTAAAAAAAATATATAAGTATGTATATAAAATTATGAAACATAGAAAATATATAAAAGTATGTGTATATATATATTTATAAAAATTAAAAAATGTGTACGTATATGTATATATTATAAAACATATGTATGTATACGTGCATATATATAACAAAATTTGAAATTTAAAGGCATAAAAAAGTAAATAATAATGATACAAGATTAATGATGCCATATAATGGTGTTAATAATATTAAAATAATTAATTTAATAATAAAAAACTAAAATAACAAATAGAGGATTAAATAGCATCAATAATCAAAGACCAATGAATTTAAAATAAAAAAAATATAAGGCAAAATAAAATGTGAACAAATTTGAAAATAATGAATTTGAAAATGAATAATAAGGGAAAAAGAGATTTGAAATAAACAATATACAAATCAATAAATAAATTATAAACAAATCAACAAAATAAGAACAAGCCAAAGAAAATAAGAACGCAAGAGAGAGAGAGAAATTTGAGTGAATACTCTTAATAATTATTATTACTCCCAAGTCAAGTCTTTTACAATGAAGGGAGAGACCTTTATTTATAGTAGAGCCTCCCCAAATCCAACGGTACCGATTAATTACATCAACGGCTAAGATTAAAGGATATCTACAAATTAAATCTCTAAGATTACAAAATCATATCTTCTAAGATTGCATATCATATCTAAGATTGCATATCCTTGAAGATTATGTTTCCATATGTGTCAAACTTGTGGATTGACCTTCAACCTTTTCAAGTAATAGGCCATTCCGATTGGGCCAAATGATATAATTTTGGACTGGACTTGGACTTTGTTTTATTATTTTGGGTTTATTATTTTTCGGTGAGCCCGGGCTAAATTGGCTTATTACATAGCCTATGTACATGCCAAACTAAACCAAAATCTAGTATCATATTCTTCTTCAAGCTTGGTAATGTGATAAGATGAGCTGACCATGACCTTAGTTCGAGCTTTCCAAATCTATCTTCAACCTACACGTTAAAATTAAATGCGTTAAGCCGATGAAGACTTAGTAAGTACATCAAGAAATAAAAAAAAGTACTTGTAACCCCTCAAACCGTTCCTAGACGTTACAACCCAACCTGAGTGATTACATGAACCATGAAGAATGGCTAAAATGCCTTTCATAAGAAAATCCATTTGTTCTCAAAAACATGTCATTGAGAAAATATTATGTTCTTTTCAAATAAAACTATTTAATCATATTTATAAAAAAATACTCGTATTATAACTTAGTTTTGAAAACATATTTGCAGTGGATAATATTTCTTAAAATTGTTTAATGATCATTTGAAACGGTAATTCCAACATAAACAATCCATGCAATAGTTCTGAATTGTAAAAAAAGAAATCTCCATGCCATAGTCCATAATTAAAATAAAGTCCGAAAAGTTATAAAAACAAACCCAAATCAAAGTCCATATAAATCCATAAAAAAGGTATTAAGTCCAATATTTTATTAAAAATTTATTTTCGAGAGCACCACCGAGAATCCGCATCAGTGTCCTAATTACGAGGATTACCTAAGACACAACAGTAGTATGGGTGAGCTTTAAAAGGCTCAGTGTGAGATAAAAAACATAAAGTATATATATTATATAACATGCTTTTCAACATATCGAATAAACACATCCAAATCAAAATATATACAGTTTTTATAGAAATATCATATCATCAATATTACACATTTACATAAATATCGAGACATGCTTATGTAACAATGTACATTTTGAAGAATTTCCTACCCATCTCCATTACACACCAATATCGAGTTCCCCAGAACTCGTTCATCCAATAACACACAATTTGTAGACAAGCCACTACATAATTGCCGATAATGACCACATAATCCCAGATAAACTGCCACATAATTTCCACCTTTCACAACACCCACCCTATGCATGTGATATGGCTATTTTCAAATTTAACACATTTAATCACTTTTCGCATGTAGTCATGCTCATAGTCTCACTTAATGCATATTTCTCAATTTCACACAGTTGCATGTAAACATGCTTACATATCACATATTATTCACTTATTATTCACTTTAGCATGCTTTAATATATTTTCATATTAAATCATGGATCTCTTCACACATATGTATATATAACACATATTTAAATCATCACATATCAATTAAGTCATGTATCACATAACATAAATATGTGATTTGTACACATGTCATCATCACATACATCAACACATCATGAATCATAGATTTCATGAACTAATAATTTTAGGAACACTTACTTGGAATTTCCCTTTTGATAAGTTTTTCAACTCCCCTTTGAGTACTTAGTGTACTCTCAAATAATTATTTAATATTTTTTTATTTAATAATAAAATAATACTCAAATCAAATATTTAGATCTCACACCTTAAATCGTAAATTCGATTGCCACAATCCTATTAGAAGAGGTTTCACTTGGATCTAAACCCGGTAGATGAATCTATCACATCAAACACATATTTTAGTTTTAGAACTATCGAATGTGTCTTAATACTTAAAGTTTAATCATTGAAATAATTCTCATCAATTACTTAGCCTTAAATCAACACTTGGATTTGATGCACTCATTAACTCGCTAAGGATTTCTTGGATTTACATTGTTTGGTCCTTCAAAGAATATATGAACAAATTGTTAATACATGAAAAATGAATGTGTCTTAACACCATTTGGCTATGAGGAAAAATAATAAAGAGAAAGGAATGTTCCTAAGACCCCTCAAACACTTACACTCCTCAACAATACAACGAGATCGATGATTAGACTTAACGAAAGAGTGAAAAGGTTTAATGATTTACAAAAATATATGATTAAAAAGTCTTGAACCCAAAATAATTAAAATAGGATAATTAAATCCTTAGAGAAGATGGGAGAGATCGAAAGGGAAAGAAAGAAAGAAAAATTAAATCCTGACAGAAAACGACAATGGCGACGGTCTGGCAATGGTTTAGCAGTGGTCTCAATGAGGTGAGAAAAATATATAAAAAAGGGGAAGAGGGTTCGATCACAAAGTTAAGAGAAAAGAGAAAAGAAAATGAGCAGAGGAGGAAGGGTTTCTCGCGGTGGTTCACATCGGTTCACAATGGCGATGGTGGTGGTAAGGGGCAGTGATCGTAAGAAATGAGGAGGAGAAGAGAATATTAGGAGGTGGTGTCAAGGTGGTGAAACTATAGCCCATGATGGAGGAAGTTCAGGTGGTGGTTGAAGGTGGTGGTTTATCAAATGGAGAGAAAATGGAGATGAAAGAAAATGAAAAAAATGAGAATATAGGAGAAATGAGAGAGGTAGGGACAACAATGGGTGTGTAAAGCTTGGTCAACTGTGACCAGGTTCAATGAATCACATCAAATAGGCAAGATGAGAGGTTTTGGTAAGGGAAGGAGACATGGAGTGAAAAGGGGATCATGTACCCCTAACTTAGGTTAAGTTTGACTCTTAATAGAGGAAAGGAGTCAACTTATATGAGGCAAAAAAGGGAGTTGCGGCAAGCATTAGTGCACATGGGAAAATTGTAAAAAAAAATAATTAGGAGAGTGTGAACATTAGGACTTAAACCTTGGACCTCTAGTTTAGCTAAGAAGTCTTTAAACCACTAGACTACACATTCCCTTGTTTTCAATCTTGCGTACATATTAATAAAAATCTGGGATGTAACAGTACTAATTCGACAAGCTCATTGTTCTGGTAAGCTGTGGTCTCATAAGTTTGGCAAAGTTGGGCTAGCTCTTGAATTTTGGAAGCCAAGGTCTTTTATAGTTCAGACCATCTAGTTTCACTTCCACTATAGTGCTGGCGAAGGGCCCAGCCAAGAGTTTGCATTCTTTCACCATAATTTGGTAGGTATCCACCAATTTTGGTAAAGTTGGTTGGCGGGCTCCAAAAGAAGAAGGGAAGGTGCAATCCTTCAGCTCTTGAGGCAGAATCATCTACCATCTTTCCGTTTTATAGACTTAAAGATCAAGCTTCAAGCTCGGGGATCGTCAGCAAGATCATCACTCTATCTACTGTCTCGGTATTAAAATGTTTAAATTCTAACTATGGCATGTACAGACTAGATAAATGTTTTGAAGGTCGTAATTTGTTTATTGTATATGAATTTAATAGCCATACAAAAATGGTTTATTTCCTTATGGTTTTGCTAGTTTGTAATGTCTTTGTTTTGTTTTAAATGGTCAAAAGAGAAGCTTAAAATTTTGCATGTTTAATATTAGACCTAGCTTATCATATGTAACTGTTATAATTATTGAACTTTAATGAATGTCTGTTCTGAGTTGTGTTTTGATTAGTAATGCCTCTTAACCCTAATTCGACGACGGATACGAGTTAGGGGTGTTACAGGTATAGACCGCTATAGCCAACGAATTGTGGTGCTTCTCACTTGTTACCTTTGCAACTTCCGTCGGTCTAGCTCCGTCTTGCTCCAGATTATCATTAGTTGCATCCATAAACTCGGATGCATTGACAATGTCCTCAACAGATTCTTGCATTGACAATGTCCTCAATAGATTCTTTCTCAGTAACTTCTATATCAGTATTTTCTTCCTCATATTCTCCCTCACAACTTCAACACAGACATCTTCCTATTCCACAGTAACTTCCTCCTCAAGAGCAGACGCCTCTTGACTAGTAATGACGTCACCCTCGACCAGGCTATCAATCCTTCGCATGCACTCCTCAATTTCCCTAGAGTCCTCTTCTTTCTCAACATCAAAGACGTGCAAAATAGGAGGGGATTCCACCAATCTATCTCGATCCTCTAGGTCATCTTCCTCAGAAGAGGGTTCATACTCTAAGATAATCAGTGGGAACACTAGAAATTCTGGAGTGGGGTCGGGCTTAACTGACGTAATGGGGCTACAATAGAGTTGTTATAGGTCCCGGTATAAGCGTAGAATAAATTTTATGATTTGTCCATGTCTTCTATTGTAGCGACAACCCTGAGTTGATTATTGTTGATGGAATTGGCCAACTTCTCGATATCCTTCATTTTGCACAGCAATGATGTCTTTGCAATCAAGTTTGTTCACTTACTTTCTGCTTTGGTTTTGCCTTTCCTTGTTTTGCCCTTCCCTGTCTTGTTGGTCTCTGCCTCCTTCATTGTTGGTGCATCTTTGCCATGAGTCATTCTTTTAATAGACGCATTATTGACCGGGCCTTTATTTTCCAAGACCTCTTCATCACCATGGGGCACAATCCCTTTTGCTGGCATAGTAGCATTACCAACAAGGGGAAAACCAAAATTCTAGTTTGCCTTACGGTGTAGTTAGCAATTTCCTAGTGGAGTATTACGCCGACATCAATCTTTCTGCCCTTAACAATTGAATGTATCAGGCACATTCTATCAAGGTTGACTGTGGTGCTGTGAGTAAAGGATAGTAGCCTGCAATTGACAAAATGAAACCAGATTTTGCTTTGTAATGTCAGGAAGCAACGGTGCATCGTATAATTCTTTTGATGTGAACCTGTCTACAATGCTCCTTTGACACATAAATCTTTCATCAACAGGTCCCTTTTGTCATTTGTGATATCTTCAATAAAATTGGAGTGTTCATCGACATCCACCTTAGTGTTGTATAGCTAATTGATTTTTGTAGCATCCTATGGGATTAAACCTTCTCGAACAAAGATAAACTCCAACTCATGGTCATAAAGGTTAGTGTCAAACTCATGTACCAATGAAGGAGAATAGCTTCCAAGATGCATGCAGAAAGTCTCCCACTTCAACTTAGAGATGGTTCTAGACACTTGTTTGCCCAAATTTTGCTATTGCGAAAGGAGAATGCCCTATTCTGGGTGGAAGTTTCACTTTAAGATGTTGTTTTGAAATTGGTCTTTGGTCGCTTTCGTTAAAAAGATCACCGGCTCCTTTTTCTCCATTGGCATGAAGGATTCTGACTCACGAAGTGCAGTTGCAGAAGATGAGTGTTCTTCAACAGGATTGGTGGCTTTCTTGACTGGTCCTCTCGTTCTTGCTATATTTTGTTTGTTTTGTGGAGTGAAGATGATTTAAAGGTGTAAAGGTGCGTCCTTAGGAAAGAGAAAGTGATTAAAAATTTCTGCTTGGGTGTTTCACAGTCAGCACAGTGAAGAGGGGTTTATAGTGAAGAAATAAAAAGATAGAAAGATGTGATTTTCTAAAGGGAACTAAAGCTGGTGGGAATAATTATGTCAAATGAGAATTGCACCCGCTCAGACAGATCACACGACTAGGTGACTTTTGATCAAACGGTGGGATCTGAAATTTCTTATCTACCCTCATTCTTGCTGAGTCAGAAGTGACAGCACAATAGTACGAATTGCATTGACAATAAAGCCTAAGTGCATCGATAATGGTACCTAATTATTCTGTAAAAATAGTAATAAATAAATAAATAATAAAACAAACTTAAACAGAAACAAAAATAAAATTTCATAATAAATTTCATAAGAATTAAAATTTTTCGACCAATTTATGTCTCTACTTGCTTGTGATTAATATTCCCAATATAATGTTTCAATCGTTGGCCATTCACTTTGAATAGGCGTCCATCATTTAAATCTCTGATTGTGACTGTACCATGAGGAAATACTTCGACAACTTTGAAAGGTCCAGACCAACGAGAGTGCAATTTACCCCGGGTGCAGCTTCAGTCTATAATTGAATAATAAAACTTGTTGACCCGTAGTAAATTGTCGCTACAAAATAATTCTGTCATGCCATCGTTTTGGTCTTTTCCTTGTAAATTGCAGCGTTTTCATAGGCATTTCACCTAATCTTGTAAATTATAGAATGGGTACTACTTATCCTTGTCCATTAGTCTGGAAAACTAATCTTTCCTTGTAAATTGTTGCAGTCCCAAAGGATGATGCACAGCGTTGTCACCTATTTGAAGTGCGTTGAAATTGTTGCAGTCCCAAAGGATAATTGTTTCAGTGCGCCTACCACTTGGTTGCAATGAAATTGTGTACCTTGATCACTAATCAATGCCTTTGGTGTGCCAAAGAGAGTGAGTATATGCTTGTGAAAAAAATTAAGCATTGTCTATGCATCATCCTTTTGGACTGCAACAATTTCAACGCACTTCGAGACGTAGTCAACAACTACTAATATATAAAGATTTCCAAATGGACTTGGAAATGGTTCTGATATGAGTCACAAAGGCCCAATCCAAGTTCAAGAACGTGATGGGCTAAAATTACCACAAGGTCCAATAACGAGATCAAAGGCCCGACAAATGTGTTCCAAACTAAATGGTACCATTCAAGAGTTTGTTAGCAAGGCCTTACATGCATACACGAAAGAACAAGAAAATCAAGATTCACTTTCTTGTTTTCAAGAAAATCAAGAAACCGAATCTTGGTCCAATTTTGCTGTTTGGAGCGATTTCAAGAATCAAGAAAATCAAGATTTCAAATCTTGGAAATCTTGGTCCAATAAATTGAATCTTGCAGCCAAAACACATTGGATCTCCGTTACGAGCATCAACGATCCAATTTCGGTAAAAGATGGATCACAAGCCCAAATTCTTGAAGACGAGGCCCAATAAGCAAATTCCCAGCCCAATCAAGAAATCCATACATACTTAGTTGAAAATCAGGCCAAAATGTCAAAGGGCCCAATTTGTAAACATTTTATTTGTTAATTTAAATTTTTAGGCTCTAGAGATATTACATGTTAAATTCAGCCCAAAACAGCCCATTTAAGTGTTAGGCTGAAATTATTTTATTATTTTTATTATTTAGGGTTAATTTTTAAGTTTACTAATAAGGTTAGGATTAGTTTGAGGCCCATATAAGTGATGGTCGGCCACCCCTTGTAGACACTACTAAAATACATTAAAATATCAAATTTGTTAAGTGCGGAATTTTCTTTGGGGTTTTCTCCAAGAATTCTCTCTTAAGCTTTCTTTAGAAGTTGTTTTAACAATCTTTTGATTGTGGGAGCCATCTTCAACCTTCTTCTTGCCATTGATATTCTTTGAAGGAGAGATTAGAGCCGTTTGAAAGGAGTTGTGAAATCTTTCGGGATTTCAAGGCTTCTTAGGACTATCTTTAAATTATTTGCTGTTCAATTTCTTTTCTTTAGTTCTGCTTGTGCTGCATCATAATCTAATCTATTTGTTGTTTTCTTTGTGTTTCCAGCCTTCTTTCATCTTAAAGAATCGTTCAATACACATCTTGTTGGCAGTACATAATCGGCCAAAATCCCCAATTTCTAGGGTTCTTGCCGATTCTTTTTTTTGTCTTCTTGGGAGCGAATCGATTGCTGAACTTTGGGGAAACCATCTTGGATATTCAATTGGGCAAAATCACAATCTTTGTTCACTTCTCGAATCATTTTATTCCATTGATTTCTTTCTCTTCTTCTTGCTGCACCAATCCTTAGATTCTATTAAAAATCTAATCGTTTTGATTTGTTTTCTATTTTTTGGTGTTCTTTAATAGATTCGGCTGATTGGGGAATCAATCTTGGAGATTGTTTTCGTGTTCTTGGCTTCAAGAAACCCCTTTCATAAGTGTTTCAATTCTTGATTATCTCTTGCTATTCTAGGGTTCTTATTTCAGATCTGGAATTTTTTAAGTTTTAATTTTTCTGCCTCTTTTCAGATTTGATTGTCTAAAGCTTTTCGTAGGAGTTCCTCGTGACTTGGCAACTCGATCTTGGTCCACGCGCAACCCCCTATCAGGTTCCATAAAATCCATACCCCAAATATCGAACAATTCAACCTCCATAAGTGGCTGCTGCAACATTTCATTGTGTCGGGATATAGAACCATTACGCTGACACCTATCGCATTGATTCACAAAATTGTGGGCATATTTGAATAATGAAGGCCAGTAGAATCCTGGTTGGAGAACCTTAGAAGCAGTTCACATGCCACTGAGATGACCTCCATAAAGAGCATCATGACAGTGCTTCTGGATTGAAAGCATCTCCTCTTCTGAAACACAATGCCGAATAATGTTGTTATTGCATACCTTGAATAAATACAACTCGTTCTAATGATACTTCACTACTTCACGAAGAAATATTTCTTATTTACGGCCTGTCACACCCAATGGGAGTTTTCCACACACTAGATAATTAACCAGATCTGCATACCGACAGGTTGCATCTACAATAAATAACCTCTCATCTGAGAATGCGTCGATAATTTGAAGTATGTTTCCATCTTCGCTACCAACTTCCAATCGAGACAGATAGTCTGTAACTTGATTCTCTGAACCCTTATGGTCTTTTATCTCAATGTGAAATTCTTGCAACAGTAAGATCCAGCGTATCAATCTTGGTTTTGCATTCTTCTTCGCAAGAAGATATCTCAACACCGAGTGATCAGTAAATAAGATAACCTTTGTGCCAACAAGATAAGAACGAAACTTGTCAAAAGCAAAGATTACAACCAATAATTCCTTCTCTGTAGTGTGTAGTTGATTTGAGCGTTTGTAAGAGTTTTGCTAGCATAGTAGATGGCGCAAAATATTTTTCTCTTGCGTTGTCCTAGAACAACACTCACAGCAAAGTCGCTTGCATCGCACATAACTTCAAAAGGTTGAGACCAATCTGGTGCAATGACAATGAGTGCAATTACTAGCTGTGACTTTAATTGAATGAATGCCTCCAGACATGCATCATGAAAGAGGAATTTTTTATTCTGTTCTAGGAATGAGCATAAGGGCTTTGCAATTTTTGAGAAATCTCTAATAAATCTTCGGTAAAACCCCGCATGCCCATGAAAATTGCGAATACCTTTCACATTTTTCGGTGGAGGTAATTTCTCAATGATTTCCAATTTAGCTTTGTCTACTTCAATGCCTTGACTAAAGATGCGATGGCCTAACACAATGCCTTCAGTTGCCATAAAATGACATTTTCCCAATTTAAAACAAAATGTGTGTCTTCACATCACTGCAATACTTTATCCAAATTGTCAGCGCAATAATCAAAATCATTCCCATAGACTAAGAAATCATCCATAAAAACCTCTAAAGAATCTTCAATGATATCTGAGAATATTGACATCATGCACCTTTGAAATGTGGTTGATGCATTCCAAAGACTGAAAGGCATACGGCGAAAAGCAAAAGTACCAAAAGGACAGGTGAAAGTTGTTTTCTCTTGATCCTCCAGTGCAATAGCAATCTAATTGTACCCAGGATAGCCATATAAGAAGAAGTAATAGGCTTTTCCAGCAAGCCTGTCCAACATTTGGTCAATGAAAGAAAATGGGAAGTGGTCCTTCCTTGTGCCAGCATTAAGTTTGTGATAATCCGTACAGACTCGCCATCCTGTAGAATGCATGTAGGAATTAATTCATCTTTGTTGTTGCTAACCACTGTGATGCCAATCTTTTTAGGAACACATGGTAGTGGACTTACCCAATTGCTATAAAAAATATGGTAGATAATTCCAACATCAAGCCACTTTATAATTTCTTTCTTAACAACTTCCATCTTCTTCTCATTTAATCTTCTTTGTTGCTCAATCGACTACTTGCCTTCATCTTGCAACTTGATCTTGTGCATGCAAAAAGATGGACTAATGCCTCGGATATTGGTAATACTCCAAGCAATAGCTTGTTTATGTTGCTTAAGAATATGGACCACTTTCTCTTCTTGAGTTACATCTAGTGTTGCAGAGACAATAATTGGGAGAGTATTATTATCACTAATAAAGACGTATTTAAGATGAACAGGTAGTGGTTTCAATTCTAGAGTAAGAGCTTCGTCGATAGATGGTTTGAAAATTGGAGTTGTTCTATTAGCTAAGTCTAAGGATTCAATCTGCCATCCATGCCTGAGTTCAATATTATTAGCGTCAACCTTGTTGCCACAATTATCCAAGAATTCATCATTAGATGTCACTACAAACTCCTCAGAAAGCATTGTGTTTTGCTCATTGAATTATTTCGCAATTGAATCATCTAGCATATTGACAGTATGGCATTCTTCTTTATCCTTGCATTGAATAGATTCGAAATCACTGAAGGTAACATGCTCATTATTAAGTCGCATGGTTAGTTCAACTTTGTAAACATTAATAAGAGTTCGTCCGGTGGCTGAAAATGGTCATCCCAAGATTATGGGAACCTTCTTGTCTGCCTTGTAGTCAAGTATGATAACAACAGCCGAAAAAATAAATTTATACAGACGAACTAAGATATCTTTAATTTGCCCTTTAAGTTGAGCTAAAGATCAATCAGCTAGTTTCTAGTTTCAATGTCATTGTAGTAGGTTTCATATGACCAATTCCCAACTTTCTAGAAGTTGATAGCGACATTAGGTTGATGCTAGCTCCCAATTCACATAAAGCCCTGCTCAAATAATGGTTTCCAATTGAACATGGGATAGTAAAGCTCTCAGGATCTTTCATTTTGAGGGGCAACTTATTTGTCAAAATAGTACTACAACCCTCTGTGAGTGCAATCGTTTCCATATCATTGAGTGCCTTCTTCTTAGACAAGAGCTCCTTCATAAATTTCTCATAATTCAGAATTTTCACAAGAGCGTCTACTAAAGGAATATTAACCTGAAGTTGCTCTAGTGTATTCAGGAGCTGTTGGTACTGCTTATCCTGCTTATTCTCCTTGAATCTTTGTGGAAAAGGTAAGGGTGGAGATATATCTGATTGCACCAACACCTTTGGTCGCGTCGACAGTTTCGAGGGTCAGACACTAGGTATATGAATGACAATTTATGGAACTTCTTTGTCTGATGTATCGACGAGCTCTTCGGATTCAACCTTCTCATTAGGGATCATTTCACTAGTAGTTTGAGGTATGATAGTAGAGTCTGTTGTTGGATCGCCAGTTTGTTTACCACTCCTATGCGTGATAGCGTTACAGTGTTCTTTCCCCCTTGGACTGGGATTTTTCGTGTCACTAGGTAGTGTGCCTAGTGGTTGACTATTCAGATTCGAAGCAAGTTGTCCTAATTGTGCCTCCAACACCCGAATGGAAGATGAATTCCCTTGCAGAATAGCTTCTGTGTAAGTCATATGCTCCAATATTAAAGCCTCAAAAGTAGCTAATGGGTCAGAAGAAGAAGCTTGTCTGTACTATTGCCATCGATGTTCTGGAGCATGTTGATTCGGCATTTAAGAGTGTTGTGATTGCGTTTGATTCTGGAATGGGTGCATCTGGCTTTGTTGTGGCTATATCTGAGTGTGCTAGTTGTAGTTCTGTTGTTATTGATTGTAATTCCCTTGTTTTGAATCATAATTGCCTTGAGTAAATATATTCCCATATCAGAATGTCGCAACATTTTGTCCAGCATTCTGAGTTCCCCAGGATTGTTGATTGCGTGTAGAATTATTATAAGAGTTGCCATAAGAATTATTATGGATGTTACTGACATAAAAGGCATTCTCTGCATGTTGTGGACAATCTTCATAGTTGTGGTTGTCATTGCAAATCTCACAAGAAAATTTAGGAACATCAACTTATTGAGCGACTTGTATAGCTTCAACGTCACTAGTCCTTTACATATTTTTATCATATTTGCAAGAGAAGAAACACGAGCACTAAATGTAGATATTGCATCCAATTCAATAACTCCTGGAGTAGTTTTGCTTGTGCAGTTCTAGAGATAAGGTATTGATAATCATTTTGAGCAATTCTCTCAAGAATTCCAATCGTATCATTATAAGTACAATCCAATAAAGGTCCATTGGCTGATGCGTTGGCAAGATACCTCGTGTGTAAATTTAGCCCATTATAAAAAAATCTCAATTTTTGTTTCCTATTGAATGACGTGCATGGGACAACGTCGAAGCAAAGATTTATAATATTCTCATGTGGTGTGAAGATTCTCATCGTCCAGTTGATGATAAGTTGTAATATCATTTCGGAGACAAGCATTCATTACTGGTGGGTTAAATCACAAAACAAACTGTGTTGCTAATGCATTTCAAGAAGTAATTGATCCAACAGGTAGCCCAAGGAACGATGTACAAGCTCTTCCTTGCAAGGAATAAGGAAATAATTGCATCTTCAAAGCGTCATCAGGAACGCCTTGTTGACTAAAGGAAGCACATATCAATAAAAATGATTTAAGATTTCTCGTGCATCTCCATGTGGCAGACTAGCATATTGCCCATTAGAATTAAACATTTGAAACATTATTGGCTTGAGTTCAAAATTTCCAGCTTGGATTGCTGGCCTAACAACTCCTGGTTGTAAGTCATCCAAGACAGGTACTACAAAATATCATATAGTCCTGTTTTGTATTTGAGCGCCTTGCTGCAACGGTGAGTCATTAGCATTTTGGTCCTACATTGGGCGTATGACTGCATTGTTTCTTGGCAAATCCATATTCCTTTGTTCTTGAAGCCTCTTCCGAATGGTTCTTTCAATCTCTGGATCAAAATTGGCAATAAACTCCGAATTGCTTCAGGTCATACAACACCTAAAATAAAATGTGAAAATAACGAAAAAAATAAAATCAGTTAGTAGCAACTAAATATTATGAAATAAAAACAAACAAAAATAAACATCAAACAAATTTCATCCCCGACAATGGCGCCAAAACTTGATCGGTTGTTAATGTCACAACAATAATGTGTAAGCGTACACTATCGATGCAAGTATAGTAGATAGATATGAGTCTGTCAAATATCGATCCCACGAGGATGGTTGTCTTTTGTTTATCAATGTCAATATAATAATTAGATAAGAATGAGATAAATTTTGAATGTAGTTGTCAAAAAAATAACTTGAAAACAATAAGATAAAATATGATACTAATAAACTGGGATCCCCAACGTGAATATTCAACAGAATGCTAAGTGCTCACAAGGTATAAAAGGATAGTTGATTGTCGATGCATTAAAATGAAATGAATATCTTATCGAGCTTAACTTCTATATTTAATCAAAGACTTAAACGTGCACATTAGCCACACCTTCCGATGATGGCAATGGAACACTATTAAGAACAAGTGGATTAAATTCCTCTAATCCTCAAGCAACTTTCGTTGTCATGCTTGTTACCTTGAACTATCACTGCACCTTCCAGTGTTAGTGACCTCAATAACACTTCCATGCTAAAAACATTCAAACCCAAGTATTAAATCGTAGAAGCAAGATAGAATAAAATAATAATTAACCTAGAAATCATGTATACTTCCATACTAACATGAGATAGAAACTAATCACCAGCGTTTAGAAAAGAAAAATAAAAGAAACAAGTGGAGAATACTATTCCTAGACAACTCAACTTGAATCTATCTATTCATTCTTGTGTCACACTCAGGGCTCCTCGTCAAGAGCCATCCTTTTCATGTCGGTTCACCCGTCAGAGCTTAAGCCACCATAGCCAAAAGCTTTAAGGGATAAGTTGAAGACGATGATCCAAAAAGCTTTCTCCCTTCTTTTTTTTCTTTTTATGTGAATATTTATATATTTTTCCCCAAATAGCCCAGGTGTCCTTTCATCAAAATCATGTTGCCTCTGCACCTACAATTTAGTTGTACCAGACTAGAAAGCTTACGCATTTTTGTTCCTATCCGAACAGCTGTCAGGTGCGGCGATAATTC
Organism: Gossypium hirsutum; assembly: GCF_007990345.1. Lineage (NCBI taxonomy): Eukaryota > Viridiplantae > Streptophyta > Magnoliopsida > Malvales > Malvaceae > Gossypium > Gossypium hirsutum. Next base: position 25,705,063 of record NC_053440.1, on the reverse strand, counting down.
TGGGCGGAATTTAAAATTACTCATGCAACGACATCAGTACAAAAATATGACAAAATTAAGGGTAAATATGCTAAGATCCACTGAGTCATAAAATGTAAATTACTGAACCGAAAATACTAAAATATGTGCTAAAGATAACTAAAAGGGAACAAATTAACCAATAAGTAGGGAGAGAACATATGTTCTTTCTAGTTTTATCAATGGTGTTGTTTTACCGGTGGAGTGATCCAAGGAAGATTTGTTAGTATTTTGTAGGTGTTCATTATTTATTTACATTTTGGGGAATAAGGCAATGTGGTAGACATGTTTATAGCCATGTTAGTTCTGAACATTTGCTGGTTTTTGCTTTTGTTTATGAGTTCTATGAGTTATAAGTTTGCTTACGTTTATAAACATTGATGATAACATGATGTTTCTTGCTCGGACACATTTCTGACATTTTGAACTGTTAAATTTAGTCGTTTGGATGATTATTTGTTGAAGTATTTGGTGTATGATGTTTAAGAACTAATTTGGAATGGACTAAATACTTTTGTATGTTGTATTTTTTAGGTCTGTAGCTGAGGTATCGATAATTGGGTTTTAAAAATGATACCTTTTGTTTTCAAATGTGCAGGGAAATCAGAATAGAGATTTGGTATCGATACCTTTGCTTGAGTATCGATACTTTATGACAGGTACCGATAGTTTTCGATAATATGATTTTTGTGTGAGAAACATAATGCAAGCTTGGTATCGATTTTCTAGGTGGTATCAATACCACTTAGAGAAAATATAGATGCTTACATTGATATATGTCCAACATGATTTAATGATGATTAATGCATGTATGTCTTAAAACCTTTGCAAATGCTATGAATGACATGTGTCTGCTTTAAAATAGTGAACACTGTAACGTACAAGTAGTGAAATAATGGTGTGACATCTTTATATTCAGGCTTGTTGACCAGGCTGAGTATAGGGTGTTACACACGATGCAATAGTGAATTGTTGATTCAAACGGATTGATTTAATATGCCAGGTTAGTGAATTGATTTTTGTTGTATTTGCTAAGTTTGATTGTGTTTCAAATATGATTTCAGCAATATTTGTATAGAAATTGATACGAAAAGGCTGTGATGCATTTTTATTCGTTTATCTTAGATTCCAGAGTATCAGAAATGAAAGTTGAAAAGGTACTAACAGTTTACGAGTTTACATATGTTTTTCCTGAATAATTGTCGGGTTTACCTCTAGAGCGAGAAGTCGAATTTGCCAAAAAATTAGTGTCAAGGACTGTTTCGATTTTGATTGCTCCATACAGAATGACTCCAATAAAATTAAAAGAATTAAAACCTCAATTATAAGAATTAATCGACAAATATTTTATTCGACCAAATATATCACCTTAAGGTACACCCGTTCTGTTAGTGAAAAAGAAAGATGGATCGATAAGATTATGTATAGATTATTGACAGTTGAAATAAGTCACAATAAAAAATAAATATTTGTTGCCTCATATTGATGATTTATTCGATCAACTAATTGGTGCCACAGTGTTTTTGAAGATTGATATCAGATTTGGTTACTATCAGTTATGAGTTAAAGATGTTGTTTACAGTAATGCTTCATTCAGATGACTTTGAATTATGTTAGTTTGATTATTACAGAGTTGAGAGTTAATCTATTAATTCTTTAGAGAAGATCACTGATTTCAGTATGGATTGTGATAATAGCCTATATTTCTAGAATCAAATATATGTGCTGGACTATTTTGAAATTATACAAGGTATCTTATACAAGATTCCTAGCAGCGTCTTTGTGATTTAAACCAGGTAGTGACAAAATGTGTAATGGCTGGAGACAAAGTTATTGGTGGTCAGGAATAAAAGATGAAAATTTAAAGTTTTTACCGAGATGTTTGATATGTCAATAGGTCAAAACTGAATATCAAGTTCTATATGTTTGATATGTCAATAGGTCAAAACTAAATTGACCATAGTTAATCCTAGTGGCCAGTTAGTGGATTGAAATATGTGTTTTATATGTTTAAATTATGTTTAATTTAAAATTATTAAATTAATAAATATAATAAAAGGTTAAAAATAGAAACAAATAGTGTCATCTTTCTTTTCCTATTTTCACACCGAAAACACCATGGTTTCACGAGGAAGGCTTGACCAAATTCGAATACTATTGCATGATTGTTGCATGTAAATAATGCAAATGTTCAAGTGTACACATCAATTCAAGTAATATCATGATGAGTGAGTATAGTCTCCACAGGGATCAGAAGTTGATTTGAATTGGTAAGTATTATTGAAGATTTAACAAATGTAACTCTGCAAAAGAAACAAAATATAAATTGGTGAAGGGAATTAATGAATGAACTAATAATAGCAATTATAACTAAAAAATGACCAAACAATCTAAATGTCGTGACAATTCATAAGGAACAAGTAGAGAGTATTTTCACTATTTAATGATAAAGGTTGGAATTACTCAGGGAATATTTTCATAACATAAAAATGCCATGGCAAAGTTGTGACTAAATTACTGCGTAGAGATTTACTACTGCATTCAACTTCTTTCGAGACTTAAACTTTAATTATTATTTAGAGTCTATGTATGTCTACACAAATGATAACCCAACTAACATTCTACACCTATACAGATCGTATCTTCTATGTCTAAAGTGTTGCGAATATTCTTTCGAGTACTCACCCGTATTAATTGATTAATAACCTGATGTATTTAATCCTTTCAATTTCAAATCCATCTAAGATCATAACAAGCAGTCAGCTATGTCTAGAGCTTGCATGCATGCATTCCAAATAAACAAGAATCAAATGAAACAATAATCTTAATTAAAATTATATCATAGGCATTATAGATAATTCAATATTCACCCAAATAATTCCAACCCAAATATAATTAGATCATGGTTTAGGCAATGAAATCCAAAATTAAATCATTCATCAATATTCTTTAAGTTTTAAGAACAAAGGCAAAACTACAAGAAGTTCTCGCTGCACTTCAACTTCTTATCAAGATTTTACGCAATACCTAGGGAAAATTTCTCTTCCCCTTCTTCGCATTTGTGATCTCCCTATTTTTAGCTACTACCGTCTTCTTCTCTTGTGAATTACTCCATAGGATTCTGTTGTATAGAGAGGAACCACACAATCCGTGTGTTTTCTTTTCTTCTCTCTCCTCCTTTTATAGGGTAGATCCATCCCTCTCAGAACACATATTTTGTTCCTCTTTTTTAGGGTGATTTATCTGGTACATGTACAACTGGCTGAGAGTGACGTGGATTGAGTGTTGCATCATCTTACTAGAATTGCTATAGCATTTCTATTGGCAATCTGTCCCACCATTTGCCGTGGCAATGTTTCACCTCCTTCGTTCACTTTTCATCTTCCTCTTCTCCTTCTTCTTGCTTCTTTCATTCTACTTGCACCTATTACCAAAGACTACCAAACCTCTTTTCAGCAATTAAAAGTAACATAAATTTATAGTTAAAACATAATCCAAGCTTTAGCATGTAATGCTCTAGTGATGAGTCTAAAACGAAAAAAAAATTCTTAATTACAAGAAAATACTTCAGTTTAGAGGCCTGAAATATAAATCTTTTCAAGAGTTATCAATGATCAAGAAACGAGCCAACCGAACATTAATCGCTAGAAAGGAAAGTTAGCAGAGTAATCATCAGCGTTGCATTCGTAACCATTTTTATTAGGTAAGTTTGTATGTTGATTAAACTAGTTAATTGTTGTTTTTGATGATTTATTAAATATTATATATGTAATGAATGAAATTAATTGATGCATATATATGACATAATGAATTGTAATAAATTACAAAGTTAACTAGGTTGATGATTATGTCTAAAAAATGTAAACTATATGGATGAGTTCTTGTAATGGTATAATTTGAATAAAGTATTTGGATATGTAATGTGGCCCTTATAAACCTCATGAATGCTTAGGATACAATTGACATGTCATTAGGGTTATTACAGTTTCAGGTGCTAATCTTGGATGTTCTACCAATGGCTAAGGTCCTGCATTTGTTGTGGATTCTCCATAGCTTGTGTGAGCAGCATCGTGTAGCCTAACATACCGACCCATAGCTCGTGTGAGCATTTACAGTTATAGTTACAATAACACTTTGTGTGAGTATTGTTCTCGCGTATACAATGCTATTTCAATATGGTTCATCGGGTAGAAAATGAGTAAACAGAAATGGTAATATGAAATGGATATATGAAATTTTTCTATGGAAATAGATTTATGAAATGTCTATACAAAATACTTATATGGATATAGATATGTGAAAATGGATATTTGAAACGAATATGTGAAATGCTAAATGAATATGTGATGGTTGGTTTATGCACCAAATGTGTTTTTCATGTATATGTTTGATAACATGATAAAGTTACATGTTTCATTTATGAACTCACTAACCTTGTGAGACTTGTGTTGTATATAGGTAATTAATGAACTCATGACCATGATATTGAATTATCTTGTAAAATGTTTAAATTGCATCCTTTACGGTAAGTTTAAGTTAAAGTTTATTACGAACTTACTAAGTTTTATGTAAGCTTACTTCGTTCTAGTTTTTCTTCCTTGTAAATCATCGAATACAAATTATCGATTGGATTGGTTTTGGAGATCACACTAGCCGACAACTTAATCAGTAAATAACTGTTTATTTTGGTCCGGTTATAAGTGGCATGTAATTAGAATGTTGTTTATATGTGTTATAAGCAATATGGATATGTTTTGTGTCATTTAAAGTATGAGATGTGTATATTGATGTAAATCTTAATTATTATTTTGGTTGATTATGGTTTGTGATGAAAATGGTATGTTTTTTGATGCATTTTGAATGACTAATTTGGATGGTTGATTTGGTACAAATGCTTAAGTAATTTGGTAAACCTAGGTTGATAATTTTGGTCATGATAAATGAGCTATATTTGATAGTTGAATAAGAATGAAATGCTAAGTAGTTGTATTAGAATGGATTATCTTTTAATGTTTGAGTTGTGGTGCCAATGAGGGCATATTGGTTAAGCACATAAGTTGAATGGTATTTGGTATATTTTGGCATGGTTTGATGTATTTTAGGTAGGTTTAAGTGATGAAAATGGTATGGCTTGTGGCTTTAGTGTTTTGGATTGAAATTGTTTGATTTTGAATGCACATTTAGGTACAAACGGTCTGGCACACGGCCGTGTGTCACACACAGTCACCCCGTATGTGTAATAATATGTATTTCAGTGGTGTCAAAAATAGTGGTTTCGAGACCACAACTCTAACATGTCTAATATTTACGAGGTTATTAATATCGTATTAAAATTTGGTTATAAAATTTTATCCTTTAAATAGTTAACTAAGTAAAAAGGACTAAAATGTAAAAGTTGAGAAAGTTGATCTCCATTAGTTAAAGTTATTAAATAGGTATAGAAAAGTACCTAAAAGGACTAACATGGTGATTTAACCATTAGGTGTTGTAATGGACGGTTTTAGGTGTTAAAAGACATGAAATTTAATTATATTTTAAAGGGTAAAATAATAAATAATCAAATAAGGAATATAAGCAAAAGAAACATGTTAAAAATTCATATCATCTGTAACACCCCTTACCCAAGACCGTTGCCAGAGTCGATCACGAGGCGTTATCTGATTTAACTTACCAGTTCAGAGCATAAAAATTTGCTTTTAAAATTTATTTCACTGTTCACCATAATGTTGTGCACCTACGCCATAGTCACTAATTTAATTACAACTCGAGTTAAAAAACTCGAAATTTAGATCTGTAAATTTTCCCTGAAACTAGACTCATATATTATATTACCATAAAAGTTTCAGAATTTTTGGATTAGCCAATTAGTACATTTTATTCATTAAAGTCTCCCATATTTCACTGCCTGATAATTCTGACCTTTATTCACTAAAAATCAATTTTCTCATCGTATGATTTTCATATGCTGTTATCAATTATTTTTTACAGAAAATAGACTCACTAAGGAATCTAAACATATAAATTATAACTCATAATTATTTTTGTACAATTTTTAATGATTTTCTAAATTGAGAACAGGGGACTCCAAAAACCATTCTGACCCTATCTAACCAAACTTCAAATATCTCAAAATATAAAATTTCTTTACCCACACCGTCATTTTTATATGAAAATAGACTCGATAAGCTTTAAGTCTATATATCATTGACTCTCTAATTAATTTTATACTATCCTTGGTGATTTTTCAAAGTCACATCACTGCTGCTGCCCCAAAACTGTTTCATTGCAAATTTTTACTCTTTCATATTCTCTAGGTATAAACTATCACCTAGGCATTCATAACACCACATATGTTCTTAATTTTCCATTGCAATAGCTAACCATTAGTCATATCATATAAACACACTCAAAATGACTAAGTCTCTATACATGCCATAGCTTTACACGTTTCGAAATCAAATAATACCGAGATGTCTGTAGATAGTGTGAGACGAACTCCGACGTCCTTGAGATCCTCGAACTGACTTGGCGATACTATAAAAATAAGGAAAATAAAGAAAGTAAGCATAAAGCTTAGTAAGTTTACAAGTAAATAAATAACAACATTTATCATAAATAATCACACTCATAAATTTCATCAAACATTAGAATCTTTACTCGCTTTTTTATTTACTGACTTGTTTACTTACTTGCTTACTTAAATAACTCATGATTATAACTTACTCCTCCCTTGCTGAAATTTCTTTCTCAACTGATAACTGAGATATTTTCAATCCTTATAACTCACCTGAATTTATTATTATGCTTTTATCTGAACTTTCATGTAACATGGTCTATTTACTAGCCCGTTGAATCACTTGGAATACTAAGGATACTCGGGTCTCTTGTTTGATAATACATGCCAAAGCTATGTCCCAGAAATAGTCTTACATGGGATGTTTTCTGTACTACCAATGCCATATCCCAGATATGGTCTTACATGGGAGTTCTCATACGGTGCCCATGCCATGTCCCAGACATGGTCTTATGGGGGACCTCTCATCTCGGTGCCAACGTCATGTCTCAAACATGGTCTTACATGAGACCTCTCATAATCTCAATAATGATGCCAATGCCATGTCCCAGACATGGTCTTACATGGGATCTCATTCCCTTAATGTCATGACATTTGTATCTGATACATTCCCAATGTTTCAACAGGGCTTTTATCACTGATTCTCTATCACCTCATACTTAAGTCAACATTAGATATTTTCATGAAATAAATACATAATTTCTGAAAAATAACAGCATTAATAATAATTACCAAAATATTTCATTTATTTACAGTAAACTTACCTTGGTACAAAATATGATCAAATCTAGCACTTTAGTCTTCAACCTTTTTCTTTCTTCGGTCTAACTCCAGATTTCGTTCTTCTTGATCTATAATATCAAATTTATCTTATTTAATACTCACATTCATCAAAATAATCCTTGACTCAAACTTTGGAAAAATTACAGTTTTGCCCCTAAACTTTTCATAATTACACTTTTTCCCCAAAGCTCGAAAAGTAAACTTCATCACTTATTCTTATGTGTTGCGACATGCTGAACATTTTTCCCTTCTATGGAAACATCAAATTCCCACTCTAACACTTACTTATGAGCATTAGGTATTTTTACCTATTATGTCGTTTTACTCGTTTTCACTTAAAATCGCTAAGCAAAAGTTATTTAACATAATTCCAAGCTTCATATTCTACCATAAAACATCAAAATAAACACATTTCACCTATGGGTATTTTTCCAAATATGAACCCTAGGTTAAATTATTTCTAGAATAAGCTAAATTAAGTTACCGGGACTCCAAAAACGTAAAGAACATTAAAAACTGGGCTTGGGATCACTTACTATGGAGCTTGGAAGCTTGAAAACCCTAAATATGGCTTCCCCCTTACTAATTTCAGCCAAATGAAGAAGATGAGCACAATTTTCCATCTTTTTCCCTTTTAATTCATTTTAATTACCAAATTACCAAAAATGCCCCTAACTTAAAAATTTCCTATTTCATTTATCTCATGTCCATTTTTGTCCATAACTTAACCAATGGTCTAATTACCATATAAAGATCTCCAATTATAAATTTCATAACAATTGGACACCTCTAACATGTAGAACTCAACTTTTGCACTTTTTACAATTTAGTCCTTTTGACTAAATTGAGTGTCCAAAAGTCGAAATTTTTAAACAAAATTTTCACGAAATCATTTCGTGAAATTTTAGGCCATGAAATTATAGTAAAAATAATTTTTTCCTTATCGGATTTGTGGTCCCGAAACCACTGTTCCGACTAGGCCCAAAATCGAGATGTTACATTTCTCCCCCCTTTTAAGGATTTTCGTCCCTGAAAATCTTACCTGTGAAGAGGTTTGGGTACTGTTTTAGCATAGCCTCTTCGGGATCCCATGTAGACTCATCAACCCCATGCCTATTCCATAACACTTTCACAAGTGCAATACTCTTGTTCCTTAGTTGTTTGATTTCCCTATCTAGAATTTTTACCGGTTCTTCAACATAAGTCATGTCTGGTTGAATCTCAACCTCTGCTGGTGAGATCACATGTGACGGATCAGAACGGTAACGACGTAACATGGACACATGGAATACACTATGAGTCTTCTCTAACTCAGTTGGCAAAGCTAACCGATATGCGAATGGCCCAATTCTTTCAGTCACCTCAAACGGTCCAATGAAACGTGGACTTAATTTGCCTTTCTTGCCAAATCTGAAAATTTTCTTCCACGGGGATACTTTCAAAAACACTTTGTCACCAACTTGATACTCGATCTCTTTTCTTTTTAAATCTGCATAAGATTTCTGTCTGTCTGAAGCTGCTTTTAAACAATCTCTGATAACTTTTACTTTCTCTTCCATTTCTTTGACAAAATCAACCCTGTAAATTTGATTTTCCTTAAGCTCTGTCCAATACAAAGGCGTACGACACTTACATCCATACAAAGCTTCATAAGGAGCCATATTCAAACTCGACTGATAACTATTATTATAGGCAAACTCTACTAACGGCAAATATTTCTCCCAACTGCCTTGAAATTCTAAAACACAACATCTGAGCATATCTTCAAGTAGTTGAATAACTCTCTCTGACAAACCATCTGTCTGAGGATGGAAAGTTGTACTGAAGTTCAACTTTGTACCCAAAGCTTCTTGCAATTTAGTCCAAAACCGTGAAGTAAATCTCGGATCTCTGTCTGAGATAATCGATAACGGTACCCCATGTAGTCTGACTATCTCTGAAACATACAATTCAACCAACTTGTCAAGTGAATAATCCATATGAACCAGAATAAAATGAGCTGACTTCGTTAACTTATCAATCACAACCCATACTACATCTTTATTTTTCGATGTCAACGGCAACCCTGCTACAAAATCCATGGTAACTTGGTCCCATTTCCACTCAGGAACTAACACAGGCTGCAATAAACTTGAAGGTACCTGATGTTTAGCCTTTACCTGTTGACAGATCAAGCATCTAGAAACAAATTTTGAAATATCTCTTTTCATTCCTGCCCACCAGTATATTTTCTTCACATCATTATACATCTTTGTACTACCTGGGTGAATAGACAAAGAACTGCTATGTGCTTCCTGTAAGATCTTTCGAATAAGCTCATCATTCTTCGGTACACATATCCAATGTCTGAACATCAAACAACCATCAGAACCAATCTGAAAATCAGACTCTACACCTGACACACACTGAGCTCTTTTAGCTTGCAACTTATTGTCATCTTTCTAAGCTTTATAGATTTCTTCAAGAAACATCGGTTTAGCTCTCAACTTAGCTAAAATAGAACTGTCATCTGATAAAGCCAAACTAGTATTCAAAGCTCTCAATGTAAATAAAGACTTTCTACTTAAGGCATCAGCAACAACGTTTGCCTTACCCGGGTGATAATTGATCACTAGCTCATAATCTTTAATCAATTCTAGACATCTTCTTTGCCTCAAATTCAAATATTTTTGAGTCATCAAGTATTTCAAACTTTTATGGTCAGTGAATATTCGGCACTTCTCATCGTACAAATAATGTCTCCAGATCTTCAATGCAAATACAATGGCAGCTAACTCTAAATCATGTGTCGGGTAATTTTTCTCATGTGGCTTTAACTGTCTGGAAGCATATGCTATTACTTTATCTTCCTGCATAAGTACACAACCCAATCCATTCAAGGATGCATCACTGTAAATCACAAATCCTTTACCTGGTTCTGGCTGTACTAAAATAGTAGCATCAGTCAACAATGCCTTTAACTTGCCAAAACTCTACTGACATTTTTCAGTCCATTCAAACTTAACATCTTTCTGTAACAACCTTGTCAACGGGGTAGCTATCATGGAAAATCCTTTTACAAATTGTCTATAATAACCAGCTAATCCAAGAAAGCTTTTAACCTCTGATACATTTCTAGGAGGCTTCCAATTAACAATTATTGAAATTTTACTCGAGTCAACTTTAATACCATCACCTGAGACAATGTATCCAAGGAATCCAACTTCCCGAAGCGAGAACTAACTTTTACTAAACTTGGCATAAAGCTTATTATCTCTCAAAAACTGTAAAACTGTTCTCAAATGTTTGGCATGTTCTGTCTCATCAGTAGAATAAATCAAAATATCATCAATAAACACAACTACAAAATTGTCCAAGTACGGACGAAAGCTTCGGTTCATTAAATCCATGACTATGGCAGGAGCATTAGTCAAACCAAATGGCATCACAAGAAACTCATAGTGACCATACCTAGTCCAGAAAGCAGTCTTCGGAACATCTGACTCTTTAACCCGCAACTGATAATAACCAGATCTCAAATCTATCTTGGAGAACACAGTGGCTCCCTTAAATTGGTTAAACAGATCATCAATTCTAGGCTGTGGATATTTATTATTTATTGTGACTTTATTAAGCTATCGATAATCTATACACAACCTCATCGAACTGTCTTTCTTTCTCACAAAAAGCACTGGTGCACCCCACAGAGAACCACTAGGCCTTATAAAACCTTTATCAGTTAATTCCTGCAACTGAGCTTTCAATTCTTTCAATTCCAATAGGGCCATTCTATAAGGAGCAATAGAAATATGAGTGCTACCTGAAATCAACTCAATACCAAACTCAACTTCTCTAATAAGAGGCAAACCTGGCAATTCTTTCGAAAACACATTGGAAAACTCACAAACTACTGGCACTAATTCAATTTTCAACTCTGGATCTTTAGTATTCAATACAAAAGCAAGATAAGCTTCATACCCTTTTCTCAAACATTTCTGAGCAGACATAATAGAAATCAAGGTAAGAGAACTATCTGACTCTTCTGAATTAACCCGAATAATATCACCATTTTTGTATTTCAACTCAATGTATTTCTTTTCAAAATTCACTATCACATCATGGGTAGTCAACCAATTCATACCAAGAATCACATCAAACTCATCAAATGGCAATAGCATGAGATTAGCCGGAAAGTAGTGACCTCTAATCATCAAAGGGCAATTTTTACATACTTTGTCTACTAACACATATTGGCATAATGGATTCGATACTTTAATCACAAATTCGGTAGATTCTATGGGCATGTTCATACTTGGCATCAATCTCATACAAACATAGGAATAGGTCAAACCCGAATCAATCAAAGTAATAACATTAGTATCATAGAGAGAAAATGTACCCGTAATCACATCAGGGGAGGATGCCTCTTCGCAAGCACGAATAGCATAAGTCCTTGCAGGTGTTCTAACATCTAATCTAGCTGCTGAGTCTCTGGCCATACCCCTGTTACTTGCTCCAACTCCCAGATTCCTCTATGGTCTGCCTCTAATAGGAGCATTTCCCGATCTTGCAATCGATATTACTTCTCTTTTACCTATTTCGGGATAATCCCGAATAAAATGATCTAGTGCACCACATCTGAAACAAGCATTTTCATTTGCTCGGCACTCACCGAGATTACGTCTACCATACTGAGCACACTCTGGTCTAGATGGTCGAGTACTACCCATACTTGCAACTGTAGTAGTCTAGCTCTTGAACCCACAAATCCTCTACCTCTATTTCGGCTAGGATACCCGGCTGAAAAATTTGATCTAATAGAGAACTCTCTAGGCCTCTTGGATGTAGACTGAAATGATCTACTCATCTGCCTATTCTTTGTGTCTTGAACTTCAATTTTAGCTTTGCCCTTTTCTTTTTCTTTTAAAAACTCCTCTACCTTACAGGCTCTCTCAACTAGAACAACAAACTCTTTTATCTCCAGAACACCAACTAACAGTCGGATATCATCATTGAGCCCATCTTCAAATCTTTTGCACATAATAGTTTCTGTAGATACACACTCTCGAGCATACTTGCTGAGTTTGACAAATTCACGTTCATACTCAGTAACAGTCATCTTACCCTGCTTTAACTCAATGAATTCTTTTCTTTTCTGGTCAATAAACCTCTGACTGATATACTTTTTACAAAACTCCTCTTAAAAGAAATCCCAAGTAACCCTCTCACTCGGTACAACTGATACAAGAGTCTTCCACCAATGATTGTAATGGCGTGTAATAGGACCATTTGGTCATGACTGTAATGGTTCACAAGTATTTTGTAATGTGTATGTGTTATTTTTTTTTATATTGTGGAATGAGTAACTAATGTGGTAAGCATATTAAGTTCCAAGTTTAAGCATGAGTGGTCAAACATGGAATAGTAAGTTTGATATGAATTAAGCAAGGTACGTTAGAATTGAATGCAAGTTGTTTGAATGAGTTGAGGCTTGTGTAATGTAATTCTAGGTAGGTGTAATGTTAAGTGTTTGAAATGTTGTGTCATTGATGAGACATTGGTTAGACTTTAGGATGATTGGTTTGGCATGTTTTGGGTGTCATTGAAATGCATTTTGAAGTCTTATAAGCATGTGTTGAGAATTGGTTTAGGTATTTAAGCATTTGGATATGAAATGGGCATGTTTTGGGTCATTTTTTGGGCATACACAGCCTGGGACACGAGCTGTCACATGATCGTGTGTCACACATGGGAAACCCACACGAGCGTGTTAGGTGCAGGGTTCACATGGGCTAGCACATGGCTTGCAACACGACCGTGTGACCTAAGCCGGTGAGTTACACGGGTAAACACACTAGCAAAGACATGGGCATGTAAGCCAAGGTAGTAAGTTACATGGGTGGACATACGGGTGAGTACATGGGTGTGTGGAGTAGCCACACGGATGTGCTTAGAGCCACACGGTTTGGGCTCTGTCAGACGGCCTGGACACACGGCCGTGTGACCCCTATTTTGAAAATTTTCATTTTTTCCCTAAACGTTCTGTTTTGATTCAAATTGGTCCCTAATTGTTCATAAACTATTTTTAAAGCTATGTAGGCTTGATTTATAGTCCATAACTATACGTTTCACTCATATCTAATTATTTATGAATTGTTAATTAAATTTGTTAAACTTGATATTATCTGTTATTAATTGTTATGAATTGTACAGTAATACTCCGTAACCTTAATCCGGCGACGGGTACAGGTTATGGGTGTTACAACACAACAGTGTGTCTTATTAATTTTTAGGTGCAGGTTTTTCCACATGGCTTGGCAACATGACTGTGTCACTGAATTACATGGTCTAGGCCTTGTCACACGGTTGGCCACACAACCATGTTTTTTAACCACACGGTCTGGGATCTGTCACACGGCCTGGCCACACGGTCGTGTGACTTCTGTTGTCAATTTTTATCATATTTTTCTATTTTGTTTTAGATTAATCCCTATTTGTTTCCAAACTGGTTTTAGAGCTCCATAAGCTCGATTTAAGGATCATATTCGTATATATGTTATGAATAAAGATTGGTTTTGAATATTTGATATTTAAATTAATACTGGCTGGTTTTATGTTGTCATTGGATTCATAAACTGTAGTAATATCCCGTAAATTTAATCCGGCAACAAAGAGAGGTTAGGGGTGTTACAATCGCATCAACCCGAGTTTGACTTCTATTATGCCGAAACATCCGCTCTCCACCTGAGAGCCCTCTTATGTCCACCTTGGTGTTAGCCTTCAAACAAGAATGAAAGGATAAAGAGATCGGCTGCTTGGAAATAGAGAAAAAAATTACGTTGATTACACCAGAAATTCCCAGAGTTTTTCCGTATGATTATTACATAAATCTTATGTATGGTATATATAGGGCATTTTTATGGGTATCCAAAAAGCTTGAACTCTTGCTGCGTAACGAATGTCACCTAGCCCCCTGGTTATACTCGAACCTGTGACCACATCACGACCGGTGATTAGGTCTCCACCTAGACTTCGACCCTTGATTGTATTAAGTATTATTACCCTAAAACCTAATTTCCCCACGATGGGTTTCTAAGGATGGTCCTATCCTGCCATGACATATAAAATGTATGTGTGCTGATACGCGTTATCATATCCCCGACCCCTCAAAACTACCTAAGAACTCTTTCTGTTTCAGTCAAAAACCTTAAACCCTAAAAAAACACAAAATCCCAATCCTAAAAAAATAAAAGCCCTAACACTGGAGAGAAAAAGGAAATGCGCGTCCAACTGGGCGTACTTTCCTGCTATATGTGCAGAAAGCGTGTTCAGTTGGACACGCTTTCACTTTCTCTATCCTAAAAACGACCTATTTCCCTAATTAGATTTTAAATCAGCCTAAAGACTTAATTAAAAAGTTTAGCCTATTAAACTAATTTAGTTTAATTTAAAAGACACTGAGAGGGTAAAAATCAAACCTCTTAATTTTTTTTTTGTGGTTAGGATTGTTTTTGGTCTCAAATTTTTTCAAAATATATTCCATCACCACACATATTAATATGCTCTCATATTTTAATATATTCATGGGTAAAATATCTAAAATATAAAATTATCATTTGTCTTTCATCTCAAAATCTCATTGGATAAAATTCAAAATTTTAAAAATTATTTATTTATCTAATTAATTACTCTAAAAATACTTGATTATCAATAATTTATATCAATAATATTTTATATAAAAACACTATTAATAAATAACTATAATTATTATTTATAGAATAATATTTTATAATATTTATTTACAAGAAATGTGAAAATAAAATTTTATCTACAGCTAAATCACTTTTGATATTATTATATAATAATTAATTAAATTACATTTGATATTATTTTAATTTATCTAATTATAATTAATAAATTAATAGTACTTTTGTTATTATCACATCATAATTAGAAATAATTAATAAATTGCCAATTTAGTAATAAATAGATAATAAATGGCATTTTCATTAGTTAAAAGTTTTTTTCAAACCGTGCTAGATTATAAATTATATTATACTTAATATATATAATAAATTAAGTAATTGGTAAAATGTTACTTTTATTTGAAACATAAAATAATCATGTAAAAATTATAAGAATGTAAGCTGTTAATAGGTAAACAAGAATGACTTCACCTGGTGACCCTAGGCTAGAACTCCCGCCCCAGATTGGACAAATTGATTGTTCCACGCCCACCCTCATACAATAAGTCCATCTCAAATACTTTGGGCTTTAATTGTAAGAACCAGAAACTGTAAGGCGGATATTGTAACAGTGTTTACAAACAACAAGGTTTCATTTCATATCTTAATATTACCCAAAACAAGACAATTCCATCCTTAACCTAAAAACCCTCGTAAACTCGTGAACAAAACAGCCCATTTTTGCAGACAGAAACAAAGCCGAGAAAGGAAAGCAAAATAAATGGAGGATTTGAAGAAGAGAAAGATGGAAGAGATGGGAAACAACGACCAGTTATCAACTCAAGAAGAGCTACGTTCTTTGCTTGACCCTCTTGCTAAATCCCAGCTCGTCGATCTTCTTTCTAGACTGTATGTTTATGCCTTTCCCTTATTTTCTCAATTTCTTTTATTTTCTTATAAAAAACCGATGTAAAATTTCAATGATAGTGAATGAGGATTTCTGGGTTTTCTTTCCTTGTCTGTTTTGGGTTTTTTGAGAGTTGGTTTGGTCAAATTTAAGGTTTTGGTGAATTAGTTGCATTTTAATGGTTTTTCAAGTTTGTTTTCAAGTTATAAAAGTCCATCAAGTAAAGCTATACCAGCTGTTGAAGTAAATTTATTTATTTTATACTTCGAAAATGTGAACAGCAATACTTCATAGCTGCTTGGCCAGTTCTGAATTTTGGGGGGCTAAGGTCGGGGCGCGGGGGGCTGTGGTTAATTCTAGGGGAATTTCTTTTATATTTTTCTTAATGTTTCTGGAAGTTTTTAGCTTAAGTTTAAGATTAGTTGTTAAACTTGAACTTCTTGACCTTGTTAGCATTGTAGTTATTATAATTACTGCTCTAATGAGCTTGACCTTGTAAAATTTTAAAACGTCCAATTTTGGTTTTGATCAATTTATGGATAGCTAAAATACTTGTTTGTTTATGCTAGATTCGCCGAAGCATAGGATCTTTTAGGTATATTTATAAAGAATATTTTTTTGAGTATTTTTACATCTGCTTTATGCATTTTCCTTCCCATAATGGGCCATTTTTGCATGCTTCAGTTTGACACTTAATTCTAGGATGTTTCTGTATTGGCCTTTGGAATTAAAAGCCTTCTTATTGTTATACTTTTTCCTGAGGTTTAGTTCCTATTTTAGATGCACTTAGTTAAGGATATGGCTTTTTTAAGAACATTACCTCATTTTTCTGCTGTAAGGGTCTTGATATGTTCTTTTTACATCTGGAATCATAATAGATGTTAGACCAAATTTTTAGTGCAACTATCATTTATTCTTCCAGAAGTTCTATATAGGAGAGACATGAGTGAAACATACTCTATATGTCCGAAAAACAGTGTTACACCTTCTTTGTATGCTCTTGAAGAGAGTACATTAATCGCGAGTGAAGTGATTTTGATTCTGGAAAGCTCTAAAATGTAAAAGAGGCACTGTTGTAAAGCATATGTATTATTTTGCTTTCATGAAATATTAGAAGAATATAAGGGGACTGAAGTGCTTTGTTTATATCAGCAATCGTGTCAAGAAAAGTTCTCTAATTTTTTTTAATTAGATTCAGCTGGATAAAATATGGACCAACAAAATATCAGCAATCGTACCAGCAAATATGGAGCAACAAAATTGTAAATCTTTAGAGCTGGATTAAAGACTATTGTGAAATGAGAGGGTTGGCATATAAAGAATTAAAGACTATTGTGGCATAGAATCTTCTCCCTATGCAGTTCATTGTGTGTGTGAGAGTGTGATGCTTGTGTTAAGTGAATGTGTGCTATACGACTGTTGCTTGAAATTGTATGCTGTGTGATTGACTCTGTAGATGTGTGTTTATGTGCATGTTGACGCATAAAGAGGGTCCCAATATCCTTCGATTGCTGAAGAAATTAAAAGTATTGCCAGTTCAGATCCTGTACATCGAAAGCTTTTTGTTCGTGGCTTAGCCTGGAATACCACTTCAGAAACCTTGTGTGCTGTGAGTGCATTGCTGATTGCTGTTTGTGTTTTCTGTGATTGTCCCACTTGATATCCCACATGATATAGAGTTTTGGGTTGTCTTTTTCCTATAATTATACACCTCTGCATTATATTAATAAATTTTATTATTATAATTATATGTCTGAACTTTTAAACTCAGATCCATTTAAACTGAATGGATTGAGCCAAATTTTTTGGTCTAGGCATTTCGAATGCATGGAGAAATAGAAGAAGGGGCTGTCATCTATGACAAAGCCACAGGAAAATCTCGTGGCTATGGTTTCATTACTTACAAACACATGGAGTCAGCGCATAGTGCACTTAGAGCACCCAGCAAACTTATTGATGTAAGTAATAGCTACTTTTCAGTATACACGCATCTCAGTTCATCTCATCTCTTTTCTTTTTCTATTTTCCTTGGATGAGACTTACATGCCAACTCAATCGTTTTCTCCTTTTGGGCTTTGCTACTCACCTCTCTCCCTTTGTGTCCATACAATCATTCATTTAATTACCATAGTTCCCGTTAAACCCTGCTATTAATATAAATCTTTGCTAGGACAGATATCATAAGTGATGCAGAATATGATATGGATTCAATTTTCTAATGCATGTGCGTAGAACAAAGCGTCATACTGACTGCTATTATAATGCAATGATATACTTTAGTTTACATTTCTATTTTTAATCTCTGGAGTTAGCAAGATACGTGTTGCTATGATGGCCATGGCATCTGGAGTTAATATTTCTCCAGTGAAGCTAAATACTGAGAGGGAAAAGAGAAGGCGAAAAACACATTCTGGATCAATATCAGATAATCAGAAGATGACTTTGAGAGGTGGGCCACCTGCAGTAATGGTTAAAAAGCACTGCCACAATTGAGGCAGCATGTATTTGGAGTTTGGCACAGAGATCTTTGTTGACTTTGATTACATATTCCAGGTTGATAACATTACATAATTTCTCACAGTGACATGGTTGTAAGATGATCATATATCAATGCCATTATTATCAACGTCAACAATATCATTCACTCTCACTGTTGATTTCTTTATATTTTATATTCCAAATATGGAAAGCATATTTAATGTCATCCCACATGCAACTCTGGATTATGCACGTATCATAAGGCGAAGGAGTTGGATGCTGTATCATGCTTCAAATGCACTCTGTTCTTTGATATGCTTATGGCTGTTACATTCTCGTCATTAGCTTTTTACCTTCTTGACTGGCTTGAATTCAGGGCCGGATGGCTGTATGTAATTTAGCTTGTGAAGGGTTAACTGGGGCAAGTACCACACCTGATCTAGCTCAAAGGAAGCTCTATATTGGGGGCCTATCACCAGATGTCACTAGTGAGATGCTCCTGAATTATTTTGGAAGACATGGTGAGATTGAGGAAGGCTCAGTTGCATATGACAAAGATACAAATGAATCACGGTGCGTACTTTATCTTTTTGGATGTATCTTTGTAGTTATGTTTTTTTGTTTTGTACATGTGACGGATTGTTATCATTTACCTTTCATATGCAGTGGATTTGGTTTTGTTACATACAAGACAACCGAGGCTGCAAAGAAGGCCATCGATGACCCACAAAAGATCCTTGGGGTATGTGAGCAATGCCACTACATGTGGTGTCTATGACTTGCATTTTTTTTTTCCTATTGTTGACAAAATTTGCTGGTTAAAATTGGCATATTATCCACAGTTCAGTTGGCGGTTGCATGTAAATCCAGTAGCCACTATGATAGAAGTGAAAGAATGTAAATTGGATGCCTCCATAAGTTTTACACATGGAGGTTGAGATAGTGGGGAGTTATTCTCCCCAAATTATTATAATTCCTACAATTTGGGGTATATAATGGAAGTTATTTTTATTTGAACAGTGCCATGATGAATAGCTTGATAGTTTGGGTCGCTTTGCAGGGGAGAACTATCATTGTGAAGCTTGCTGATACCCACAAGGGAAAACCTGTACAAACACAGGTACCTGCTGCAGCTGTGGTTCCTCTTGCAATGCCTATGGCACCTGGCTACCCACAGCTCGGTAAAGCACACCCCTCTGCTGCCCCTGCTGGCTATGCTTATCCTCAACCTGTAGCACCATATCAAGCTTCTTCGTATTCTAGTCCTGCTGCAGCACCTACACCATACCCAAGCCAATCGACAATTGCTTATGCATCAATTGCTGCAAAGAAGGATCCGCAAGGAATCCCACCAACTACCCCCATGGGAATGAGTGGGTACCCATATTATATTGGGAAACAATAATAAAGTCCCAGACCATTCATGGTGATTTGTGAAGCTCTATTGACGAGTACTTTCTTAATGCAACTAATCGTTTTATACTCATAGTTCACCAACATGTTTGGTCTTTGCAGTTAGGTGACATGATGACCAACATGTTTGGTCTTTTGCAATTAGTTGACATGATCAGTTGTATCTTGAACCAACTTTGTGAGACCAGGTGTTGCACATTAGAACCAAAAGATCATTGGTTTTGATGTAGGAGAGCTTAATGTTAGTATTCCATAAAATTTCCCTGGTTTCTTGTAGTTAAGTCTAATATACTTTGTCTTATTGATATTATTTAGTGGTTTTTTCTTCTTTTGTTTGGGGTCAAATGATCCTTTCAAACTTCTGTTATGGGTCAAATCTAAAAATATGGAAACATTAGAAAATGGAGCAAACGGTGCGTTTTGAGCAGGGGTTAATGAAATAGTGCGCATTAGCCTTTAATGAAAATGGGGTGTTTTGGTGCAACGGTTTAGTTTTAACCAACTTTTAAATTGCATTTCCATTTTATTTTTTCCTTTATATTTGGGTTGTACCATGCAAATACAATTAGCATGTTTTTTCTCAAGTTTTCTTTTTCCTTCTCCGATCTCTCTATTTCTTCTCTCTATTTTCCTTCTTCTGAATTCTTAACAAAGGTACTATAGCTTCAACGATTCTGCATGGTTGGGGATGGGGTCATTATGTGGGTGCAAAAAGAAGTGATTGTGCTGCATTAGGAAATGTTGAAGATCCGAGGGAGTTGTCTCAACTTAATGCCAAGATAGAAGCCGAGTTAGAGGCTCAGTTACAGGGTTTCGAGAGGATTTCAAAGGAAACCTTTTTGAGAAATATTTTGGTAATCCTATCTCTTTGAGTATGGTTGCTACAACTAAGGCAAAGGAAAAAAGGGATTTCGGGAGGGCCATATCCTGGCTTCCCTCCTAAGGAACTTTTGGAAGTACCTCAACTTTCATTGGCTGTTGGGATGACTAACTTGCCTCGGACTCAATGGGGAACATTGCTAGAATGCTCTTACAAGTTTGATTGCCACCGTTTTAATGGATCAGACTTTAGGGGATGGTGGTCAAAGGTTGAGTGGTATTTTGCAGTAGAGGGAGTGCTTGATAGTGTCAAGGTTCATACTATGATGCTGCATCTAGAGGGACGGGCTTTAGATTGGCACCACTTCTATGCTCAGAAGCATGGAAGCATCCGCATGTTGGACTGGACGTGTTATGCTCACAACTTAAGGGAGCGGTTTGGTTCCAACATTTTCAGAGACCCTACGGTTGAGTTGGTGACTTTGAAGTAGCAGGGATCGATCGATCAATTCCACAATCAGTTTGTGAGCCTCTTGAATCAGCTGCAACTTTTTGACCCTAATGCACTCAGCATCTTTGTAAGTAATCTATAACTTGAAATCAACCAGTACTTCCAATTATTTAGGCTCTAACCACTTTTGGAGGGGTTTCATATTGCCAGACAGGTGGAAAGCATATTAGGGAATCACCTCGGAAGGGTTTCTTTGCTGGTTAAACTACTTCCAGTTAGCTAGCCTTTTCTAGTTAATCTCCTACATTAGGGCAATTTGTTAACACACCATCAGGGGGACATAGTGGCTCAAAGGTGCCTTAAAAGGGATGAGTCAAGCTGTAATTGTAGAAAGGAAGTAGAAGGGTTTGTGTTTTTGGTGTGGGGCGAAGTACCACGTAGGACATAAATGTATTAAGACTCAACTCTACCAAATGTTGCTCGAGTCTCCTAAGGAAGAAATGGAGGATTTTTTTAAGAATGTTTAGACCAATTGGAGGGACTTATCTAGAGAAGGTGATTATGTTGGAAAAAAAGTTTGGAAAATGCAATGGAAAATAAGTTTAAGAGAAAAACTAGAGTTTTAAATTTTATTTTCCAAAAATAAGAACTTGGTTGTGATATCTAAAATAATAAACCCTTAATTAAAATTGTACATTTTTGATTCGTCTTGGATGAACACTTCGACCAAGTAGTTTCATCTACTATCGTTAAGCTCACGTCTGTCGAGTGTGGGCTTGTTTCGAATTAGAAAATTTTCCACAAAATTATTAGTAGGGTAATTTTGTAATTTTTTTGAACTTTTATGTCAAGTTGTAAATAAGAAAAATATCTCTAGAAATCTTCAAAAATAAATTCTTCAGAGAAGTTTCTCTCTATAATTTTCTCTTGAATTCAAGTTTGGGAAAAGAAATAACCCAAGACTCTTTACATAGGGAGAGTTTAGAGAGTTCAACTATGATTAAACTTAATTAATTTAATATTAAATTAATATAATACTTATCAAGATGAATATTAGATTAAATTTAATATTAAGATAATTAATTTAATAAAATACTATCAAGATAAGTAATAAATTAAATTAAATGTTAAATTTATTAAGATAATATTATTTTTGAAATAGTTAATCTGAAATAAAATTATCTAGTAGAGTCCTAAGAGTGTGATTCTTCCGCTACTCAATCACCGAAAGACCACCCGTCAGCCACCATAATTGCAACAACTCGATTTTGGGCTTAGTCGGAACAGTGGTTTCGAGACTACAAATTCAACGAGGAAAAATTTTATTTTTATTATATTTTTATGGTCTATAATTTCACGAAATAATTTGTGAAAATTTCGTTTGAAAATTTCGACGTTTGGGCACTCAATTTAGTAAAAAAGACTAAATTGTAAAAAGTGCAAAAGTTGAGTTCTACATGTTAGAAATGTCCAATTGTTATGAAATTTTAAATTGGAGGTCCTTATATGGAAATTGGACCATTGGTTAAGTTGGTGGACAAAAATGGACATGGTTAGGCATGTTACCAAAGTTTTTCATTAAGGGCATTTTTGGTCATTTAGTTATTAAAATGAATTAAAAACAAAACTAAAAGCCTATTTTTGTCCATCTTCAAGCTATGGCCGAATTTTGCATGAAGAAACCATGAATAGGGTTTTTCAAGCTTCCAAGCTCGATTGTAAGTCTGTTCTAGCCCCGTTTTTAATGATTTTTCTGTTTTTGAAATCCTCGTAATAAGATCTAGCTACTTCTACCATTATTTTGAACTAGGGTTTGTGTTTAAAAATTTACCCATGAATGATATGCATGTATTTTGATGTTTTATGGAAGAATACGAATGTTTGGGGTGTGATGAACGTCTTTTACTAAGTGATTTTCGATGAAAATGCCTAAAAGGATTAATTTGTAAAAGTTATAAAATATGTCACAAGTGTGTGAATAAGTGAGTATTGTGGACTCCTATAGTTATGAAAATGGTTCGGCTAGGTCTAAAATGCAAGGAAATTGAATAAAAATTATTTTACGAGCCTAGGGGAAAAATCGTAATTTTGTGAAACTCTAAGGGCAAAAATGTAATTTTTCCAAAGTGTGATTTTTGGACTAGATTGAATAATGTGAGTGTTTATAAGTTTAATGTGTGATTATAAATCAAGAAAGACGAGAAATTGACTTTGATCAGTAAAAAAGAAAAGTAAGAAAAAGTGAAATTTCCCGGTTGAACCTCCGGAATAGAAAAGATACGAATGAAGTGACAGTAATGATCACATGTGTGGCACGGACTGTGTGCAGGCCACTATGTGAAAGTAATAGTAATGGTCACGTGTGTAGTACTATGTGCAGGCTACTATGTGTACTAAGTATCATTGATTATAAAGGTGGTTGATATGTGCTGATTCCATCGGGTACCATTGATTAGAAAGGTGGTTGCTATGTGCTGATTCCATCGGGTACCATTGATTATAAAGGTGGTTGCTATGTGCTGACTCCATCGGAAATTATTGAAAATAAAGGTGGTTGCTATGTGCTGATTCCACCGAATATAATTGATTATAAGGGTGGTGCTATGTGCTGATCCACCGTGTAACGGTTATTATTCCGAAGTGATCATCAGGAAACTGGCTTACTGAAAATACATGTGATCACATAACGATTAAGTGCAATCGAATAAGACCATGTGATGAACAATGTGCTCGATATTTAATCGACCCCTTGGTACAATGAAATGAAGTAATGAAATTATGAAAGAGTAAATTTAACAACAAAACAGTTTAGGACATCAACAGTTGTGTGACTTTGAAAAATCACTAAAAATAGTGGAAATTGAATCAGAGTCTGAATGAGATTTTAAATTAAATCTGAATGAGTCTATTTTTATATAAAGGAAACATAGTAAGAAAAAGAGTTATATATTTTGAGATATTTGAATTTTAGTGAGACAGGGTCAGAATGATTTCGGAATCCCCTGTTCTAACTTTGGAAAATTTTTAGAAATTGTAAAAAAAATAATTATGGTCTGAACTTTATATTTTTAGAATCCTGAATGAGCCTATTTTCAAAAGAAACAAACTAGAACATTATCTGAATTCTGTACAATGAGATATTTAATTTTTAGTGAAAAGAATCAGAATTGTCAAATAGTGAAACAGGGGAACTTTAAAGAATAAACTGTACTTATTGGCTAAGCCAAAAATTCTAAAAATTTTAAAGTAATAAGATATGTAAGTCTAGTTTTGGGAAAAATTAACAAATCTTAATTTGAAGCTTTTTAGCTCGAGATATAAATAAATCATTGACTCTGACTCAGACAGTCAGCTTGAATTTACATATGGGAAAATAGTGAAAGTATGTATAATGTTGTTTAAGTGTGTTATACACATTAAGGATGAGGAATGGAGAGGAGGCGGAGGAAAAATTGGGAAATATATGAATTATTTGTGTATAATTGGTAATACGCTTGATTATAATTGATAAACGATGAAATAGAAATGACGCATATATTTGTGCATTATTGGTCATGGTTTAAGCTCATGTGGGAAAATAAAGTTTCATAGTATGTGTGTATGGTATATTTGGTATATGATTTGGAATGAAGTAATGTCATGAATGGGTATTGAGTTAACACATGTTAGTAAGTTTGATACATGAATAAATATTGTGCTCATCCATGCTTATAATTCTTATGTTATATGTTTATTTGGTTGGCATACTTGGTATACATGTTTAGGCTTTGGCCAAGTTGTGGCGGGATTATGCCACATTAAATCTATAAGTTATGCATCGAAGCAGTAAGTGCCTAAATGGAAATATGCTTGTGATCATGAAAAGGGAGGTAAGGTTTAAATTATGTAATCTCTAGTGAAATGGTTTATTATGTGGTTAGTTCCAAAAAGAATTATGTTTCAATGCACTAGCTTGCAACTATGGTTGAATGATATGTTTATGTCTTGTGTGATAAGCATAGGAAATGGGTGTGGAAAGGTAATGAAATAATAAGTTCATACTTGAAGTGTAAAATGACGAAAAAAGAGGATGATGAGTTGAATTGATGTTGTTATTTAAGCTAAAATGATATTTTCATTGCAAAATTGAGAATTTCATAAATGTGTTAATGAATGGTATAATCGATAAACATTGAGTTAAATGGTAAATACGTATTAGTGTTGATCTTAATGATATTGAATTGTAAGCGAATTAAAAGGAAATTCCTAGTGATATGATTTGAATTGTAAGCATGAGAAATTGTGAAATAAATGAAAAGGGAATGAAGCATTGAATTGCATGAGTATGTATCGGGTCTAGTAGGCCCTATTTATTATGAATATAATATTTTGAGGATATATAGTGAAGAATTATAAAAGTATGTTAACAATTTGAAAATTTTAATTTAGGTGAAATTTTATAACTCGATTCAATACGTTTACAAATGTATGTGTTTTGGTAATGCCTCGTACCCTATTCCAGTGTCGAATACGGGTAAGGGGTGTTACAATAATACTGTTGCCGTCGGCACCGTTGTGTCCAATGGTTCCAACACTGGTCTGACACCCTCATCGAACCTCGAGTTGATACGAACTCAGCCAAGGGCTCAAATGAATCCATTCGTGATCCAATCGGGATACCAACTGGTCCAATTACTTGAACTCGTGCCATGAAGTTCAAAGAAGCAATTTCAGCCTTAGTTGAACAAGTTTGGGAAGAAGCTTCAACCGGACTCATTGATCGAGCTTGGAAGTGCTCGTCAAGTGCCCCTTGCAATTTACTTCAAACCGAATTCAAATTTAGCTAGCTAATTTTGTAACACTCCTTACCCATATTCGATGCCGGAATAGGGTACGAGGTATTACCAGAACATATACACTTTTAACCGTAGTAAACCAAGTTGTAAAATTTCATCTAAATTAAAACT
The DNA here is from genome assembly GCF_007990345.1 of Gossypium hirsutum. Taxonomy (NCBI): domain Eukaryota; kingdom Viridiplantae; phylum Streptophyta; class Magnoliopsida; order Malvales; family Malvaceae; genus Gossypium; species Gossypium hirsutum. The sequence goes on along the minus strand of NC_053440.1, from coordinate 25,679,010 downwards.
TTCAAGTTGTTATTCTCGAGTCATTAATTAGGGTTTTCTTGGCTAAATAAACTCACAATCTTTCACTTCCTCGTCGTATGAATTTATAAATTTTCACTTACTTGTTGAATTCGTCCTGAGTACCTGAATTTTTCCGTATCATTACATATTCTCATATCGTCAAATTTTCCTTTTTAACTAATGTAATATATCAATTACTCACTATCAAGTAAGCTAATTGTCACATATATATACATTATCCATTCATCTCCCACAAAGCTAACAAAATTAGCTACAAAGATAGTACAAATTTTCTCTATTCGATATAAACCAAAACCTATTATTTCTTTTCCAACAAACCTTACTAAATATACACTTTATACTAATCCAAGTGTTTAACCATTCACCCATGACATAAATATATTTTATCCATTATTGTCGAATATAGATATGCTTCACAAATCATAATTCACCTCACATAGTAACCGAATTAATTTTTACCATTTGTCAAATAGATTACAAAATAAGTTATATAACAAAATATCGATACATTTTAAACCACACAAATAAACAAATTTTCATTGCATTACATGATCATCACATATCAAAGACAAATGTTCTTGACATTTCTATCACATAAACCGAATTAATCAATGCAACCTCAATGATATAATCATCCATATATCATTATTTTCACACATATAAATATCATGACTAAATTTCTTAAACATTTGATAAATTGCTTTTCAATACCGCAATAGTCCTTCAGTATCAATACATATTTACCATTCAATTTAACATTTACCGATTATAATCGGGCATATGACCATTTATAAAAAATTCATTCATACATTTTATTATCCTCCTCCTCCTCTGTATTCCACATCCTTTATGTATAAAACATGCTTAATTAGCATTATACATAATTTCACTATTCACTTATATTTAAATTCAACACTGTCTATTTGAGTCAAATTCACTAAATCATTTTTATCTAAAGCTACAAAGCTCCAAATTAAGTTCCGTTAATTTTCCCCGAAACTAGACTCACATTTCTTCTTACCATAAAATTTTCAGAATTTTTTACTTGGCCAATTAGTACAGTTTATTCTTTAAAGATTCCCCTGTTTCACTGCTCAACATCTCTGACCTCTCTTCACTAAAAATAAATTATCTCATTGTAAAAATTTCGGATGATATTTCCGTTTATTTACTTTGAAAATAGACTCATTAATAATTCTAAGAATATAAATTATAACTTATAATTATTTTTTTTACAATTTTTAATTATTTTCCAAAGTTAGAACAGGGGATTCCGAAATCAATCCAACCCTGCCCCACTAAAATTAAAAAATCTCAAAATGTATAACTCTTTTGCTTGCTCTGTTTCTTTTATTAAAAATAGACTCGTTAATATTTAATTACATATCTTACTAAACCAATAACTCAATTGCTATAATTTTTTATGATTTTTCAAACTAACATCGCTGTCACTGTCCAAATCTATTCTGTTTCAAATTCACTCATTCCCATAACACTATAACAATTTGTTTTGTAAGCACGGTACAAAACTTCATCACTCCAGTGACTCTTTTGCAACTCATCGCATTTCAATCACATATTCTTATTGGTTTTCAATTTCTCATTTCCCGTTAAACATGTCGGTATAATAGCGAACATTCGGTGGTTTGCACATAGTACCACTCATTTAACTATTATCATTCGATACACGTAGTAGCCTTCACATAGTACTACACACGTGATCAAACTTTTCGGTTCACGTAGTAGCCTGCACATAGTACTACACACGTGACCATTAATATTCGATACACGTAGTAGCCTGCACATAGTACTACACACGTGATCGGAGCTATCCGGTACGCATAGTAGCCTGCACATAGTACTACACATGCGACCTTTCATTCTGGTACACGTAGTAGCCTACACATAGTACTACACACGTAACCATCACTTTCACTTTCACATAGTGACCTACACACAGTCCATGTCACACATGTGATCATTTTTGTCACTTCATTCATATCCCTTTTTCTTCCGAATATTCAATCGAGAAATTTCTCACTTTTTCTCATTTTTTTCTTTTTCACTAATCAAAGTTAATTCCTTTTCTTTCTTGACTTATAATAACAAATTTAACTTATTTTACACTCACATTATTCAATCCAGTCCAAAAATCACATTTTGGAAAAATTATATTTTTGCCCCTAAAGTTTCACAAAATTATGATTTTGCCCCTAGGCTCGGAAATTAAATTTTATTCATTTTTCTTATGTTTCATGACATGCTGAACAATTTTTCCTTCTATAGCAGCATCAAATTCTTGCTCTAAAGTGCACTTATGAACAATAATAAATTTTAACAATTATACCGTTTCACTCGTTTTCGCTGAAAATCGTTTAGCAAAAATCGTTTAACATAATTCTAAGCCTCACATTCTATCATGAAACATCAAAATTCACACTTTTCATATATGGTTAATTTTTCAAACATAATTTCTAGCTCGAATTAATGATAGAAATAGCTTAAGCAAGTTACCGGGATTCTAAAAATATAAAGAACAAGAAAAACGGGGCTAGAACGGACTTACCATGAAGCTTGAAAGAATGAACAAACCCTAGCCATGAAGACCACATGATATTCGGCCAGCAATCATGGAGAAGATGATGATTTTGGCCTTTTTTTGTCTTTTTAATTTGTTTTAATTACCAAATTACCAAAATGCCCTTAACTAAAAAATATCCTATTTCACCTATGTCATGTCCATTTTTGTCCATAACATAACCAATGGCCTAATTACCATTTAAGGATCTCCAATTTAAAATTTTATAGCAATTTGACACCTCTAGCTTCTAGAACTCAACTTTTGCACTTTTTACAATTTAGCCCTTTTGATTAAATTGAGTGCTCAAACATCGAAATTTTCGAACGAAATTTTCATGAAATATTTCTGTGAAATTGTAGACCATAAAAATATAATAAGAAACAAATTTTTCCTCATCGGATTTGTGGTCCCGAAACCACTGTTCCGACTAGGCTTAAAATCGAGCTGTTACAAATTTAGCTGTTGAAAAAGACTTAAACATTCTTAGTTATTTCAGTCATATTAATTATGTTTTAATTCCATACAACATTATTACATGCCCGATTGTTTTTTTATTGTTTTAAGTCTATTAATTGTGTCCTAGTTTGTACAACATTAATACATGTCTAACTCAGACTTCTTAATTGTGTCTTAGCTTATTACACATTAAATTTGTGTTTTAGTTTGTCTTGTTGTTGCATTTAATCGAGTCTTTATTTTTGTTACAGGTTAATCAATTAGACGGCTGGAATGCACCATTTCCAGATTCATTGGATTCATTTAAGAAGAAACATTGCACCCGATTGTTCATGTATTTTGAAGCTGTTGAATACACTCTCCCAAGTGTCCATTCATGAAAGGATGAAAAATCATTGAACTTTATTTTGAGCTGATCAGCCAACAATTCAATACTTGGTGTTCACATCGAAGGAACCATTCAAATCCGAGTGTTCACACTAATGACTATTCGGGTGTCACAATTTGCATTCATTAGTTGCTCATACATTTGGTGCACCAAGAAATCATTAACTTAGGATCATTAACACCATTGATCGATCCACTAATTTGATTCATTCAACTCAACTCCTTACGTCCATTCCAATGGCTGTTCAGAAACTCCAAATGTCAAAGCTGATCAATTAATTTTGATTTATTCAGCTCAACTCTTTAAGTCTACTCTAATGGCTGTTTGGGAACTTCAAGTGTCAAGCTTCCAAGACTGTTTGGGAACTCCAATTGTCAAGCTTATCATTTAAGCAATTCAAAGAATTATTCAGTTGAATTAAGTCAACTTTAGCTTCATTTAAGTTGTAATTATTTTGTGTTTATTCAGCTGGTACTTAGCAATCTATAAATAGCTTGCTTGTAACCTGTAGCAAGAACTTTTGATCTTTGAATGAATTTTAATATATTTGTTAGTTGTTCAACTCTCATTGTTCTTTGTGACTCAAATTGACTTATCTAGCTTGTCTAGTGGCGTCAATCTATTTCTTTATGAACTTATCACTCCAACGAGTGTGGCGTTCAACCTATACCGACTAGTTTCTATCTCCAATTGATAGCAGGTCACCGTTCTATTCCTTGATATAGGTTCATTCTTCCACTTTAAGTTCAACATCCATCCATCTATTAACTTTATCATCCATTCATTTTCTTTGTTTTTAACTATCAATCTTGAAAAACAACCCTTTTGGTTAAATGAAAACCTTGTTACTTAATTTTACTATTGGGAAACAAGCGATTCAATTTCATCAACGAATACGAGATCGCATCATTTAGTACCAGAGCTAGTTAAAATTAAATACATATTGTCATTTTTCATACTCCTGGGTTGAAGAAAATATATATAAAAAATATTCGAATATAAAAAAAATCTGTTAGAAAAATACAAAAGTGAACAATACAGAAAAGGGAGTTTTTGGTTTTGTGCAAGTTAAAAGAAAAAGTAAAGCCAGCTTGCAAAAGTGTTAATTTTCCCGATTGTGAATTCATCTTTCCTTAAAAACATTTTCCAACCACATTCCTTGATTTTGTTTTTTGATTCAAGCCTACCCTGTACCTAACATCACTCCTTTCCTTGTTAACCCCTTTGAAGCTGACCTACAAGGTTTGCTAATTTGGTGAGATTTTGAAGTGTGGTTTTTGAACAAGATGTCGCGTACCCTTGAACGGAATGTCATTGGTGGAGGTACATCAAACGCTTCTGAAGGTGGTGGCGTGCGTCCTATGAGGAATGTAGCCGGTAGAGGTGTGCTGACTTGGCCTACCAAGCCCTTCTTCGAGAAATGACCCGATTGTTACAACAACAATTAGAACCAATCCAATAACGTTTGGATCAACTTGAAGAAAGAACTCAACGAGAACATACTCCTCCAAATCCAATAAGAGAGTGAGGCCGACCTTGGCAACATCAAAAATGACCTCTATGAACTAAGTGATGTGAAGAGTGACCAAACTTCCAATCGAAGTGAAAGGTATCGAGGCCAAAGAAATCGAGGGCCAAGGGAGCAAGAACGTGTAGATGGCAATCTAAAGAACATTAAGATGTCCATTCCACCTTTCTAAGGTAGAACCGATCCCAAGGCTTACCTAGAAGAGAGAAGAAGTTCGAACTCGTGTTTGAGTGTCACAATTATTCTGAAAGTAAGAAAGTCAAGCTTGCAGCAATAGAGTTCTCTGATTACGCCATTATTTGGTGGGATAAACTCAATATGAGTCGATAGAGGAACGGAGAACGTCCGGTGTCAACGTGGGCTGAAATGAAGTGCATTATGAGAAAGTGATTCATCCCAACTTACTATCACCAAAAGTTGTATGAAAAGTTGCAAAGCCTTACCCAAGGCAACCGAAGTGTAGAAGACTACTACAAGGAGATGGAGGTAGCAATGATCAGAGTTGATGTTTGAGGAGGATCGAGAGGCTACCATGGTGAGGTTTCTTGCTGGTCTCAACCGAGACATTGCCAACATCATGGAGTTGTAGCACTCTGTTGAAGTCATCGACATGGTCCATATAGCAATCAAGGTGGAGAAGCAATTGAAGCGGAAGGGTGTCACCTGAGCCTTTTCCAACACCACTTCTACAACAAGGTAGGGGCAAAGAGCTAGCAAAAAGGAAGCCCTAAACTGATCCAAAGAGCCTAGTAGAGCCACAAAGCTTAATAAGCCAAGTGGTGAAATGAGCAAAGGAAAAATGGAGGCACCACCAAATCAGACCCGAGACATCAAGTGTTTTAGGTGTCTTGGAAGAGGACACATAGCCAGTCAATGTCCCAATCGAAGTGCCATGTTCATAAGGGATGATGGGGAGATTGAGTCTGAAGGAGAACAAGAAGAAAAACTCCATGAACCATCCGATGAAGAAGAAGAATTAGAATATGCTGTTGATGGTGAAGTCCTAGTCATCAATCGGAGTCTTAACCTCTAAAGCATGGAGAACGAGCAACAACGAGAGAATATATTTCACACCTGCTGCCATGTGCAAGGTAAGGTATGTAGTGTTATAATTGATGGAGGAAGTTGCACTAACGTGGCCAACACTATGATGGTGGAAAAGCTTGGTTTAACCACTACCAAACATCCACACCCTTACAAGCTGCAGTGGCTTAACGATGAAGGTGAACTCAAGGTTACTAAACAAGTGGTCGTTGCCGTTTCCATTGGCAAGTACCAAGACGAGGTGGTGTGTGATGTGGTGCCAATGCACGTCGGTCATCTACTATTGGGAAGACCATGGAAATTTGACCAAAGGGTTATTCATGATGGTTATACCAACAGGTATACGTTTAAGCACATAGGGAAGAATGTAACCTTAGTACCTTTACACCAAAACAAGTGTATGAAGACCAACTTAGCTTGAAAGCATCTGTTAAAAAATCGAGAGAAAATGAGCAAGAAAGAAAAAGAGAGAGTGAATCTGGCAAGTGGAATTTCTATGCGGATGAAAAAGAAAGAGAGATTGAAAAAGAAACGAGAGAAGAAGAAGAGAGTATTCAGACAAAGGGGAGGACTATTTTTGCTAACCCACATTGGAGTTTGCCTTTTGATTTTTCTTTATTTTAGGTTGATAAAATTCCACCCAAGGACGAGTTCCAACTTCATTACCTTACTAACGAGAGATGATTCCAATTGATCGAAAAAGCTAAGTTGGAGAGTAAAAATATTCTTCAAATCCCCGAAGGTAAGCAAGGTAAGGAACCTTTTGAGATTTAATCAAATTGGTATTCTTTGAATTTCATTGACAAGTTTGCCAATATTTTTTATCTTAAATTTTTTTTACAATAACCTGTGTTGTTATTCATTGAATAAAGTTGCTGATTTTGTTCTGAATAGTGTCATAAAGTGTTTCTCTCATCATTTGTTTCATGTTGATTCAAATTGCAAAATGATTTGGACATTGACATCTTTGTTCCAACTATATGTCAACAAAATTTGATTGTCATATGTGATAAAGAGTTTTCATGTAAAAAGCTTAATCTGTTTGATTTAGATTCCTATGTGAATTCTTTAAATCCATGTGAGAAATTTTCTTTGATATCTCTGCCTGTTCGAAGGAATTTTGAGAGTTCTGATTTTTTGAACATACCTATGCCTAATTTTATTTGTTTAACATGTGTGAACTGTTGCTGAAAGAAAAGTTTTTATTGAATTAAAAAATAAACAATCAGAACCATGTGTTTAAACCTGGAGCATGTTTTCCTAAGTTATTGTTGAGAGAAGGTGAGCATCATAATTCTATTTTGAATAAATATGTTGTCCACTTCCATTTGCTCCATGTTTTATCATTATATTCGAAAACACAATTTGTGAATTCTGATGACTTACAAAGTCAACATCAAAGCTTTGATCCCGAAGATTGCTTTATATTATGGTTGAAAGGATTTAAGCATGTTTTGCATGATTATAACTTTTAATTACTTCATGTTTCTTCTATGCTGCCAGCCATAAAACTTTAGAGTTAGATTGAACTAGTAAGACAATTTTTTTTTTGATCTCGGAGTTAACTTGAGTTTACATCATTTGGAAGGAACGCTTGATATTCATTATGTTTATACGAATTGCAACATTTTTGAATTATTCCAAGATCGTGTAAGTGATGAATTGAAAGAAATCGTTCATTCTAATTTTGTTTCTGAAAATGTTTTTGACTTTCAGGTTTCGAAAAGATTTATGTTCAATTCAATGGAAGAAAGATATAACTTAAGGCATTGTGATCAACAAAAATGTCTTCAAGAAAATGGCCTGACCCGAGGATAAATCATTTGGAAGAGGGACACTAGGTCTGGATTTACATGCGAAAGGAAAGGTTTCCCGCGCAAAGAAGATCCAAGTTGTTACCAAGAGGTGATGGACGTTTCCAAGTGCTGGAACGAATCAATGATAACTCATATAAATTGGACCTATCAGGTGAGTATAATGTAAGTGCGAGTTTCAATGTGTCTGACCTGTCTCCTTTTGATGTAGGTGACGATTTGGGGACAAATTGCCTTAAAGAGAAGGGATGATTCGAACTCGTCCAAGGGCTCAAATGAATCCATTCGTGATCCAATCGAGCTACCAACTGGTCCAATTACTCGAGCTTGTGCCATGAAGTTCAAAGAAGCAATTTCAGCCTTAGTTGAACAAGTTTGGGAAAATGCTTCAATCGGACTCATTGATCGAGCTTGGGAGTGCTCGTCAAGTGCCCCTGCATTCTACTTCAAACCGAATTCAAATTTAGCTAGCTAATTTAGCTACTAAATAAGACTTAAACATTTTTAGTTGTTTCATTCATATTAATTATGTTTTAATTCCATACAACATTATTACATGTCCGATTCTTTTTTTTGTTTTAATTTTATTAATTGTGTCCTCGTTTGTACAACATTAATACATGTCTAAGTCAGACTTCTTAATTGTGTCTTAGCTTATTACACATTAAATTTGTGTTTTAGTTTGTCTTGTTGTTGCTTTTAATCGAGTCTTTATTTTTGTTACAGGTTAATCAATTGGACAGCTGGACATTCATGCACCATTTCCAGATTCATTGGATTCATTTAAGAAGAAACATTACACCCGATTGTTCATGCATTTTGAAGCTGTTGAATACACTCTCCCAAGCTATTCGAGAACTTGAAGTGTGAAGCTCCCAAGACTGTTCGGGAACTCCAATTGTCAAGCTGATCATTTAAGCAATTCAAGGAATTATTCAGCTGAATTAAGTCAACTCCAGCTTCATTTAAGTTGTAATTATTTTGTTTCTATTCGGCTGGTACTTAGCAGTCTATAAATAGCTTGCTTGTAACTTGTAGCAAGAACTTTTGAGCTTTGAATGAATTTTAATAGATTTGTGAGTTGTTCAACTCTTATTGTTCTTTGTGACTCAAATTGACTTATCTAGCTTGTCTAGTGGCGTCAATCTGTTTCTTTGTAAACTTATAACTCTAACGAGTGTGGCGTTCAACCTATATCGACTGGTTCCTATCTCCAATAGATAGCGGGTCAGGGTTCTATCCTTTTTTTATCTTTCACCTTAAAGCTGTTTAAGAATTGGGTCTTTATTCCTTAATACTGGTTCATTCTTCCGCTTTAAGTTCAACATCTATCCATCCATTAACTTTATCATCCATTCATTTTCTTTGTTTTTAACTATCAATCTTGAAAAACAACCCTTTTGGTTAAATGAAAACCTTGTTCCTTAATTTTACGATTAGAAAACAAGCGACTCGATTTCATCAACGAATACGAGATTGCATCACGAGTAGGTTTAGTCCGAGCCTAGTGATGACCCAACTGGTCCGGTCTAACCACCGGTTGGATCGTCAGCTCAGTTTCACATACCAGGCCAGGTTTGACCAATTTTTGGGTCTCAATCTCGATTTTGGGTTCTTAGGCCCAATTTTCGATCTGAGGTCCAATTTTCAAGTTTAATCACCTATTCGGCAAATTGTCCGACTTGAAAATTAATTTCCAAAAATATCACATTTATTTTAATTAATTTGATTAATTTTATTTTACATGGTCAAAATTAATTTTTAGGAAAATTAATTTTCCTAAAAATCACCAAGGTTTTCCAAAATAAATTTGCACGAAAATTCTTTAATCAAATTATTTTAGTTGAACAATTCTCACGACCGCCTAATTTAATTTCACATCGAATAAATCAACTCAATTAAATTATTTTCAAAGTCGTAGAATTTTCTTCTGATTCAAATCAATCCGATCGTGCTTTTGTTGAGCTAGCAGAGGGACCAGTTAAACATATACAATTTGACTAAAGTAATTGCAATTATGACCAAAAGCATCGTTTTGATAATTTTAAATTTACTTAATCATGGAGTCAGTCTATAAGAAGTACCATGATTAGAAACTCCTTATTGTATACTCTTTACGAAAGTAATTCGTTCAACTGCTTTGTCTAATGACCTAGTCATGTGTGTGTTACCCTTATATTATATTCTTTATTCCTTTGAGTTAAATCCGTTACCTCAATATAATCATATTTTATCTCATTATCACTATTATGTTTTCTTAATGATTAATAAGATCATTGTGTAATAGCCCGATTTAAGGCTTAGTCAGAACAGTGGTTTTGAGACCACAAATCTGAAGAGAAAAAATTTATTTTTACTATATTTTTATGGTCTACAATTTCACGGAAAGATTTCGTGAAAATTTCGTTCGAAAATTTTGAAGTTTGGCACTCAATTTAGTCAAAAGGACTAAATTGTAAAAAGTGCAAAAGTTGATTTTTATTTGTTAAAGATATTTAATTGTTATGGAATTATAAATTAGGGGTCCTTATGTGGTAATTAGACCATTAGTTAGTGATGGACAAAAATGGACAAGAAATAAGTGAAATAGGATTTTTTAAGTAAGGGCATTTTGGTCATTTAGTAAATAAATAGAATTAAAATGGGAAAAAGATGTAAAAAATGGTGTTATCATATTTTCTTGCTACTAAAACTTGAAGGACTCCATAGCTAGGGTTTTGGCCATTTTCAAGCATGATTGTAAGTGCACTTAAGCCCCGTTTTTAATGTTCTTTGCATTTTTGAGATTCCCGTAGCTCGATTTATCTATTTCTACTGTTATTTTGAGCTAGGGTTGAAATTTGAAAAATTACCCATATGTGAAATGTATGTATTTTGATTTTTTTGGAAGAATATGAAGCTTGAATTTATGTTAAACAACTTTTGCTAGTCGATTTTAAGTGAAACCGAGCAAAATAACATAATTGGTAAAAATATTTAATGTTCATAAGTAAGAGTTAGAGTGAGAATTTTATGCTGCCATAGAAGGTAAAAGTGTTCAACATGTTATAAAACATAAGAATAAGGAATAAAATTTTATTTCTGAACTTTGGGGCAAAAAATGTAAATATGCAAAAGTTTAGGGACAAAATTGTAATTTCGTCAAAAGTTGAGTCGAGGATTATTTTGATAAATGTGAATATTAAACAAGCTAAATTTGCTACTATAGATCAAGAAAGACGCGGAATCAACCTCGATAAGGGAAAGGAAAAGATTGTGGATTGAATTGCAAAATATAGGTAAGTAATATGTAATTAATACATTATTTATAACTATTTCTGATATTTTATTATAATATATGAGAAATGGTTGAATATGAAATAGTTATATAACAATTAGAAATTTAGAATTTATAGTTGAATTGATTAAAATCTGCTTGAATTGTGGATATATCATTGACAAGTAATAAGTGAAGTGGTTGAATTGAATTATTAAATTTGTTATGGGATTGGACTGAAATATTGAAATTTTGATTTGTGTACTAATAAATTGTAAATCCTTGAAAAGTAAGAATCTCTGTGGGACTTTCGGAATAAGAAAGGCTTGAATAAAGTGCCTATAAACACGTGTGTAGTACTAAGTGCAGGCTACTACGTGTATGATAGATAATGGTCACATGTGTAGTACTATGTGGAGGCTACTATGTGTACCGGAAGTCTTTGGTCACGTGTGTAGTACTATGTGCAGGCTACTACATGAACCGAAAAGTTTGATCAGGTGTGTAGTACTATGTGAAGGCTACTACGTGTATCGAATGATAATAATTACACAGGTGGTACTATGTGCAAACCAACGAATATTCGCTATTATACCAACGTGTTCAACGGGATATGATTATTGATAAACAAATATGAGTATGTGATTGAAGTGTGAAAATTTTCTAAAGAGTAACTGGAGTGATGAAGTTTCGTACTGTGCTTACAAAATAAATTGTTGTAATGTTATGTAAATAAGTGAAATTGAAATAGAACAGATTCAAACAGTGGAAGTGATGTTAGTTTGAAAAATCACCAAAAAATTTAGAAATTGATTTATTTGTTTAAGGAGAGGTAGAATTAAAGATTAATGAGTTTATTTTCATATAAAAGAAGCAGATCAATAAAAAGAGTTGTATATTTTGGGATATTTGAATTTTAGTGAGGTAGGGTTGGATTGATTTCAGAATCCCCTGTTCTGACTTGGAAAAATCATTAAAAATTGTACAAAAATAATTATGAGATATAATTTATATCCTTAGAATCCTTAATGAGTATATTTTCAAAAGAAACAAACTAAAATATCATCCAAATTCCTTACAGTGAGATAATTCATTTTTAGTGAAGAGAGGTCAGAGATGTTGAGCAGTGAAACAGGGGTGACTTTAAAGAATAAACTATACTAATTTGCCTAGTCAAAAATTCTGAAAATTTTAAGATTATACGGTATATGAGTCTAGTTTCAGGGAAAAGTTACAAAAATTAATTTGGAGTTCCGTAGCTCCAGATAAAAATAATTTAGTGACTGTAATGCAGAAAAACCGTTTGATGGAATTTGAATAAATACAAAATTTAGGGTTGATTAAAATTATGTTATCTATGGAAACATGTTTTAAATTTGGTTATCAATTACATACGTACTTACTAAGCTATATGCTTACTTCTCTTTTTTTTTCTTGTTTTATAGTATTATAAATCTTCTTGGAATTCGGACAGAGTCGAGGATCATCCACACTATCTACATCTTTTGGTATTTTGAAACCAATATTTCTGGATTATGGCATGTATAGAAGACTTAATGTTAATGTGATGTATATATATACTAATTACTACTTAGCTTAAGATGTTAATGTATATTAATTGATAGGTTGTCTTTTTTAAAATGCTAGCGAGGTCACTTTGAATGTCGTGAATGATTTAATTATGTTTAAGTATATAGCTGTATTAGTTGAAATATTGAATTGGTTTGAGATTGCGTTTTGAAAATTTACAGGAGGGATTAGACATTTGTAAAAGGGATTATGTCAAAAATTTTATATAAAAAAACTCCGATTGTATGAAAATATGTATTTTATGTTTGATAATACTTTTACCCTGTTTCAGCGATGAACACGGGTAAGAGGTGTTACATTTTTGTGGTATCAGAGCTACGGTTTAGCCGGTTCTCGGACTAACAAATTATGTGTGGAAGTCCATCTATACACGCCAGAAATATATTGTGATACTTTGATGATTCTGACAATTTAAAATTTTGTTTTTATATAGTAAATGGATCCTGACCGAGCTGTAGCGGATGATGTAGATAGCAAAGCACCGGCTCCCGCGCAAGGGACCGTGCTTGAGGAAAGTTGACATGGAACTGAAACACATAGTCAGGATGAGGCGGAGAAGCCTTCCTTCATATGATGAATAATTGGTACATAGAGTTTATTCGAGCAAATCCGAATGTTCAACCTCCTCCAGCCCTCCTATTCCTCAACCGATTCTTGTAGCTTCTCAAGGTGTTGAATTAGTAAAACCGAGTAAACCCCCAGTTGATAAAATCCAAAAATAAGGGGCGAAAGATTTCAGAGCTAACATAGATGATGATCCCGAGAAGGCAAAATTTTGGCTAGAAAATTCTATCCGGGTATTTGTTGAATTATCGTGTACTCTTGAAGAATGTTTAAAATGTGCCATATCTTTACTGAAAGATTCAACATATCATTGGTGGAAAACATTAATATCTGTGGTTTCGAAAGAAAGGGTTACATGAGATTTCTTCCAAGAGGAATTCAGAAAGAAATACATAAGTCAACGGTTCATCGATAAAAAATGTAGGAATTTCTCGAATTAAAGCAGGGCCGAATGTCTGTGGTAGAATATGAAAGAGAGTTTGTTAGACTTAGTAAATATGCTCAAGAGTGTGTGCCCGCAGAAGCTATTATGTGTAAAAGGTTTGAAGACGGGTTAAATGAAGATATCAAAATGTTTGTTGGGATGTTGGAACTGAAAGAATTTGTGGTACTGGTTGATCGAGCTTGCAAGGCTGAAGGATTGAATAAAGAAAAGAGAAAAGCTGTGATTGAGGCTCGAGATGCAAGAAAAAGACCAATGAGTAAGTCATCCCAAACCCAGTCAAAGAAGTTCAAAGAAGTGAATTCTCGATCGACTGCTTCAACTGGGTATTCTTACCGAGATCGTGGGAGATCATATTAGAATCCGAAAGCTCAAGCTACTTCAATAGCAAGTGTGGGTAGTGTGAAGTCTAATAAACCTGAGTGTCAACATTGTGGAAGGCAACATCCTGGTGAGTGCTGGTTAATTAGCCGAGCTTGTTTCAAGTGTGGTTCTCGACAACACTAGATCAAAGATTGCCCTGAGAAAGTTGAAGAAGAAAAATTTCAGAATGTTAGATCGGGTGATACTGTTAGCAGAGGTAGACCACCGAGAAATACCAAAAACAGAGCTAGCAGTAAAAGTGAAATGAAAGATGCAACTGTGAGACCAGAAACTAGAACACCTGCTAGAGCTTATGCTATACGTACTCAAGAGGATGCATCATCTCCCGATGTGATTACTGGTACATTTTCTCTCTATGACACTGATGTTATTGCATTGATTGATCCCGAGTCTACTCATTCCTATGTTTGTGTGAATTTAGTATCTAATAAGAATTTGCCTGTTGAATTTACTGAATTCGTGATTAAAGTGTCAAACCCTTTAGGCAAATATGTGTTAGTCGAAAAGGTTTGCAAGAATTGCCCTTTAATGATTCAAGGTCATTGTTTTCTGGCAAATTTGATGTTGTTACCATTTGATGAGTTTGATGTTATTTTGGGGATGGATTGATTGACTTTGCATGATGTCAAGGTGAACTGTAGACAGAAAATTCTTGAATTGAAATGTGAAACTGGTGAAATTCTTCGGGTTGAAACAGATGATTCAAATAAATTGCCTATGGTGATTTCACACATGTCTGCCTAGAAATATTTGAGAAAAGGGTGTGAAGCTTATCTTCCTTATGTGTTAAACAATGAGATGACTGAGTCAAAGCTTGAATCAGTACCAGTAGTCTGTGAATTTCCGGATGTGTTTCCAGAGGAATTGCCTGGATTACCTCCAATTAGAGAAGTTGAGTTTGCTATTTATTTGTTACCTGGGACTGCATCGATCTCTATTGCTCCGTATAGAATGGCTCCAACCGAATTAAAAGAACTAAAATCTCAGTTACAAGAGTTGACAGATAAGGGATTTGTGAGACCGAGTTTTTCTCCCTGGGGTGCTCCTGTATTATTTGTGAAAAAAAAGATGGTTCTATGAGACTTTGTATTGACTATCGTCAGCTCAAAAAAGTGACTATAAAGAACAAGTATCTGTTGCCAAGAATTGATGACTTGTTCGACCAGTTAAAGGGAGCAACAGTGTTTTCAAAGATTGATTTGAGATCAGGTTTCTTTCAATTGAGAGTTAAAGAGTCAGATGTGCCAAAAACTGCTTCCAGAATGACATATGGACTTTACGAATTTCTAGTGATGCCTTTTGGTTTAACTAATGCTCCGGCTATTTTTATAGACTTGATGAACCAAATTTTCTGAACGTATTTGGATAAGTTTGTGGTGGTGTTCATAGATGATATTTTAATCTATTCTCGAGATAAATCAGAGCACGCCGAGCATTTCAGAACTATGTTGTAGATTTTGAGAGAGAAGTTATTTGCTAAATTTAGTAGAAGTGAGTTTTGGCTCCATGAAGTCAGATTTTTAGGACACATAGTTTCAAGAGATGGTATTCGGGTTGATCCGAGTAAAATTTTAGCAATTGTTAATTGGGAGCTGTCAAAAAATGTATCCGAGGTTAGAAGTTTTCTGGGCTTAGCCGGGTATTATAGACGTTTTGTTAAAGGATTCTCAATTTGCTTCTCCTATGACTAAGTTATTGCAAAAGAATGTCAAATTTGAATGGACTGATAAATGTCAACAAAGTTTAGAGAAATTGAAGGCGTTATTGACTGAGGCGCCGGTGTTGGTGCAACCTGAGACAGGGAAAGTTTATAATTTACAGTGATGCATTGTTGAATGGTCTTGGATGTGTGCTAATGCAAGAAGGTAGAGTAATAGTTTATGCTTCGAGACAACTGAAACCTCATGAGAAGAATTATTCGATGCATGACTTGGAATTAGCTGCTATCGTTTTTGCTTTAAAAATTTGGCGTCATTATTTGTATAGTGAGAAATGCCAAATTTTTACTGATCATAAAAGTTTGAAGTATCTGATGAATCAAAAGGATTTGAGTTTATGGCAACGAAGATGGCTCAAATTAATAAAAGATTATGAGTTAGTTATTGATTACCACCCAGGAAAGGCAAATGTAGTCGCTGATGCTTTGAGCAGAAAATCTTTGTTTGCTTTGAGAACCATAGATACGAGTTTAGCTTTGTCTAAGGATGGTTCAATTTTGGCTGAGTTGAAAGCTAGACCGTTATTTTTGCAGCAAATTTGTGAAGCTCAGAAGAATGTAACACCCTTATCCCGTGACCGTCGCCGGAATAGGTAAGGGGCATTATCGGGCTTGTAACTCATGTCAGAACCGTAAAATTTTGAACTTTCTCTTGAAATAAAGGTCATTCATTTAGATAAGTACCAAGCACAGCCAGGGATAAAATTTAAACTTCTCTAAGTAAACATTCAAAAGATGCCATTTTCGCATGGCTTATATACATTAACCAAAATATTCTTCCGCCACTAGTCTATTTTATACATGCCATAAGATAATCCAAAACATAGCAGTACCAAACAGTGGATAGTGATAGTGTGACTAGTTGCTGACGATCCCCGAGCCTGTAGCTTCGCAATGAGATCTATAAAACAGAGAAAACAAAATAAACGGAGTAAGCATTATAATGCTTAGTAAGTTTTAAGCAGTGTCAACAGATAACAATCAAATCATAACATAGTTGTTCGTATTTTTTATTTCCCTCTTCCTTCAGGCATACCATCCCTTTACCGAATATGCACATCTCATTATATACAATAGGCAGATAAACCTTTACATAAAAGTGAGCTCATGTGACATAGATCTATTGTATGATTTCACATAACCTCTCACACAGATCCGATGTCACATAATCATAGGAATAGTCTCATAGATTGCTCTCGTATGCATCACATAACTACCTTATGATTTAGTTCAAATCAAGCTCACATATAAACTTGGAGTACATACCTGTTTAACCTTTCGCATTGAATATATTTATAAGCAATTCTTATTACGAAGTCTTATAGCTTTAACCTCTACTCGGATTATCGGTGAGACCTTTAGCTCAAATGAAATCTCCACATGAAGTTATCGGGTCTTACCCGGACAAAATCTCCACACGTAGTCATCGGGTCTTACCCGGACATAATCTCCACACGTAGTCATCGGGTCTTTAGAGCTCGGATATAGTACGAGCACGAAGCTTACGGACATTAATCAGTGATAATATTCTCGCATAAAGCCTGCGGGGTTTTAACCCGGATATAGTACTGACACAAATGCCCTTCGGGACTTATCACATTTATACACTTTCACATCCATCACGTTGGCCATTCGGCCTTGTCGCATATATACACTTTCACATTCATCACATCGGCCATTAGGCCTTATCACATATATACACTTTCACATTCATCACATCGGCCATTAGGCCTTATCACATATATACACTTTCACATTCATCACATCGGCCATTAGGCCTTATCACATATATATACACTTTCACATTCATCACATCGGCTATTAGGCCTTATCACATATATACACTTTCACATTCATCACATCGGCTATTAGGCCTTATCACATATATACAATTTCACATTCATCACATCGGCCATTAGGCCTTATCACATATATATACACTTTCACATTCATCACATTGGCCATTCGGCCTTATCACATATATACAATTTCACATTCATCACATCGGCCATTAGGCCTTATCACATATATATACACTTTCACATTCATCACATTGGCCATTTGGCCTTATCACATATATACACTTTCACATTCATCACATCGGCTATTAGGCCTTATCACATATATACACTTTCACATTCATCACATCGGCCATTAGGCCTTATCACATATATACACTTTCACATTCATCACGTTGGCCATTCGGCCTTATCACATATATACAATTTCACATTCATCACATCGGCCATTAGGCCTTATCACATATATATAAACTTTCACATTCATCACATTGGCCATTCGGCCTTATCACATATATACACTTTCACATTCATCACATCGGCTATTAGGCCTTATCACATATATACACTTTCACGTTCATCACATCGGCCATTAGGCCTTATCACATATATACACTTTCACATTCATCACATCGGCTATTAGGCCTTATCACATATATACAATTTCACATTCATCACATCGGACATTAGGCCTTATCACATATATATACACTTTCACATTTATTCAAATATACTTCACATACCACATATACTATCATGTACAGACTTGGTCTTGGCCGAATCTACATCCATCACTTTCCAATGAATAATTCAATTTTACGCCATACTATCATTTCATATTCGAATACTCATAAGCTTACAATATCACGATTTAGAATTCAAGTATGGGTTTAATCAATAGCTTATGAGCAACTAAAACAAGTTTTATCCATGTTTACAACAAAATCACATATTCACTACGAGCTGTTTTCCTGAGCAATGGTCACTAAATTATTTATAACCGGAGCTAAAAAACTCCAAATCACTTGCCGTTAATTTTTCCTGAATATAGACTCGTATATCTTCCATCCATAGAATTTCCAGAATTTTAGGTTTGTCCAATCAATACCAGATTTTTCTTAAAGTTTCCCCTGTTTCACTGTTTGACTAATCTGACCACTCTTCACTACGAATCAAATTTCTCATTTTACAGAATTCAAAATGTGTTGTATTTGATTTCATTTGAAACTAGACTCATTAAGGAGTCTAAGCATATAAATTTTATCTTATAACCATTTTTTTACAATTTATAATGATTTTCTAAAAACAGAATAGGGGATTTCGGAGTCATTCTGACACCGTCTCACACAACTTTAAATATCTCTTTATAGGAAATTTCTTTGCTCACAAGGTCTCTTTTATAAGAAACTAGACTAATTAAGCCTTGATTACATATTTTATTCAGCCTATAATTCCACACCAACAATTTATAGTGATTTTCTAAAATCACGTTACTGCTGCTGTCCAAAGCAAATTATTACAATTTGCTCTTAAATTTCCAAGTCCAAACACATATGAACTTACCATTTGAGTTTAAGACATATCATGGCCACATCATACCTTATTAAATCAACTCATTATGTCCTATTATGATTGAATTTACTCAACGTTTAATCACTTAAAACTTACCTCGTAAGTGGTCGACGATTAGATATCCACGGCTATTCGTTTACTTTCTCTTTTCCCCTATCCGACTTTGATCCTCTAAGCTCTTGAGCTAAATCAAACAATTTACTTCCCAATCAAACACAATCACACGGCATCCATATACATTTTAGAACCATTCTTAACATATTTACTACTCATTTACAAACGAAATACTCATATCACATTTATAAAACTACCTTTCATAAACACTATGTATAAATATGCATTTCTTCACTATTTACTAAGTCAAGCCAAACCACATGATTTATTAATCGTTAATATATATATATACAGCATTAACAACTTCACTTAAGCTTAAGTATAAAATTTGGTCTTACCAAATTTTGCACATTTTACCAAAATAATAACTACCAATTTTACACATAAGTGCCGAATCAAATAATACCACACTTACAATATCACTTGACTAATGAAATATCCAAAATATCAATCTATCATTTACCAAATTCATAAACCACATATAAGGCACATTTTAAACTCAAGCATGTAACTTAACAACTTAACCATTAGTTGCCGAACCACAAACAAAACATATTCATACGTTAATATCTCAAACCTTACCTTAACAACCAATATGCAAGATATCACATATACATAACTTAGCTTATGAGAACATATGTATTACATCATAAACACATCTTTTACCAATTACCTCACTTAAGCCAAATTTTTATAATCAACCACAAAAAAATATACCACAAATCACACTTCCAAAATGGGCTACTTCCATGGCCGATTATACTTCATCATTAACATATCTCATTTTCGAATCATATAATCAACATTTGTTCAAGACATCAAACCTCTTTAATTTCGGCTATTACTAATATAAACATTCACAAATCATATTCTTAGGAAGACCGATTTCTTTCCATAACACATTCATCATCAATACTTAGATGAAACAATCAAAATCCCTTCCTTTATACCCTAGCCGAATGCTCCAATCATCCATCAAAATTACAAATTTTAGCATGGGTTAAGTAAGAACCATGATTATTTACCTAAAACAAGTTAAAATTTCACAATTTGACATAATATACTAACCTTTTTAATGACTCAAGTGACCAAAAATTCTTCCCCTCCTTTGTTTCTTCTATTCGGCCATGTTGAACAACAAAGAAAGAATTTTGTTTTTCCTCCCTTTCTCTAGTCACGGCAATGGGGAGTAAAGGGGGAGACAACTTTGGTTTCTCCTCCCACTCACCTCATGTTTTATCATTCTTAATATTTTCTCTTATTTTTTCTTTCTCCATTTCTTTATTACTAACTTTATTTTATTGTTTCCTCCCATGATGCACCAACACAACATGTCTATGACATGTTTTTAGCCATAACATCTTGTCCACCCATGCTCTTTATTTTATTAATCCTTACATAATGCACTACCCCAACATGTTTATGACATGTTTTTAGCCATAACATCTTGTCCACCCATGCTCATGGCCGGCCACTACATATTAGGGGGGAAAATTGACATGCAAGTCCTCCCTTTTGATTACATGCACTGTTAGGTCCTTGTAGATTAGCCTATCACATTTCAAAAATGTCATTTTGACTAAATTCACATGCAATTTACTAAATCGAAGCCTAAAACTTTCACACCTTCATAATCACATATTTTAGACAATAAATATCACATTCAAATAATTGGTGACTCGGTTTAGCGGTCCCGAAACCGCTTTCCGACTAGGGTCATTTTAGGGCTGTCACAAGAATGATAGTGAATTACAAGTCAAGGGATCTCAGTGTGAATCAGGTTGTGATTCAGATTTTCGAATTAGATCAGATGATTGTCTAATGTTCCTAGATAGAATATGTGTACCGAAAGTTGATGAGTTGATTCAGACAATTTTACATGAGGCATACAATGGTAGTTTATCAGTTCACCCAGGTAGTACGAAAATGTATAATGATTTGAAGAAATTGTATTGGTGGCCGGGTATGAAAAAGGATATTTCTGAATTTGTATCAAAGTGTTTGATTTGTCAACAAGTAAAAGCTAAACATCAAGTACCTTCGGGTCTACTTCAACCATTAATGATTCCTGAGTGGAAATGGGACAGAATCACGATGGATTTTGTGATGGGTTTGCCTCGACTCCTAGGAAGAAAGATGCTATTTGGGTAATCGTTGATAGATTGACGAAATCAGCCCATTTTATATAGGTACGTATTGATTACTCACTTGACAAATTGGTGGAGTTATATGTTGCTGAAATTGTGAGGTTGCACGGGGTGCCTAAGTCCATTATTTCGGATAGAGATCCGAGGTTTACTTCGAGGTTTTGGAAAAAGTTGCAAGAAGCCTTGGGTACAAAATTGAAATTTAGTACTGCATTCCATCCATAAAATGATGGACAATTTGAAAGAGTAATTCAAGTTCTTGAAGACATGCTCCGATGTTGTGTCTTAGAATTTGAAGACAGTTGGGAGAAATATCTACCATTGGTTGAATTTGCCTACAACAATAGCTATCAATCGAGTATACAAATGGCACCGTATGAAGCATTATATGGACGTAAGTGTAGAACCCCTTTGTATTGGACTGAGCTCAGTGAGAAACAGATTCACGGGGTTAACTTGGTGAAAGGAACTGAAGAAAAAGTGAAAGTAATCCGTGATTGTTTGAAAGCTGCTTCAGACCGACAAAAGTCATATGCAGATTTAAAGAGAAAAGAAATTGAGTTTCAAGTGGGCGATAAAGTATTTTTGAAAGTATCTCCGTGGAAGAAGATTTTGAGATTTGGCCGTAAAGGTAAATTGAGTCCACATTTTATTGGGCCGTATGAAGTTATTGAAAGGATTGGACTCGTGGCTTATAGGTTAGCTTTGCTAGAAGAGTTGGAAAGGATACATAATGTATTTCATGTGTCAATGTTACGACGATATCGTTCTGATCTTTCACATATAATTTCTCTGACAAAAATTGAAATTCGATCGGATATGACTTATGAGGAGGAATCGATAAAGATTCTGGCTCGGGAAGTCAAACAGTTGAGGAATAAAAATATAGCTTTAGTGAAAGTGTTGTGGCAAAAACATGGAATTGAAGAAGCTACATGGGAAACGGAGGAAGTTATGAGAAAATAATATCCAAACCTCTTTTCCGGTAAGATTTTCGAGGACGAAAATCTCTAAAGGGGGGAGAGTTGTAACAGCCCGATTTAGGGTTAGTCAGAACAGTGGTTTCGAGACCACAAATTTGAAAAGGAAAAATTTATTTTTACTATATTTTTATGGTCTACAATTTCACGAAAAGATTTCATGAAAATTTCATTCGAAAATTTTGATGTTTGGGCACTCAATTTAGTCAAAAGGACTAAATTGTAAAAAGTACAAAAGTTGAGTTTTATTTGTTAAAGGTATTTAATTGTTATGGAATTATAAATTAGGGGTTCTTATGTGGTAATTAGACCATTAGTTAGTGATGGACAAAAATGGACAAGAAATAAGTGAAATAGGATTTTTTTTAAGTAAGGGCATTTTGGTCATTTAGCAAATAAATAGAATTAAAATGGTAAAAAGATGTAAAAAATGCTGTTATCATATTTGCTTGTTGCTGAAACTTGAAGGACTCCATAGCTAGGGTTTTGGCCACTTTCAAGCTTGATTGTAAGTGCATTTTAGCCCCATTTTTAATGTTCTTTGCATTTTTGAGATTCTCGTAGCTCGATTTATCTATTTCTACTGTTATTTTGAGCTAGGGTTGAAATTTGAAAAATTACCCATATGTGAAATGTATGTATTTTGATGTTTTTTGGAATAATATGAAGCTAGAATTTATGTTAAATAACTTTTGCTAGTCGATTTTAAGTGAAACCGAGCAAAATAACATAATCGGTAAAAATATTTAATGTTCATAAGTAAGAGTTAGAGTGAGAATTTGATGTTGCCATAGAAGAGAAAAGTGTTAAGCATGTTATAAAACATAAGAATAAGGAATAAAATTTAATTTCTGAACTTTGGGGCAAAAAATGTAAATATGCAAAAGTTTAGGGACAAAATTGTAATTTCGTCAAAAGTTGAGTCGAAGATTATTTTGATAAATGTGAATATTAAACAAGCTAAATTTGCTATTATAGATCAAGAAAGATGTGGAATCAATCTCGATAAGGGAAAGAAAAAGATTATGGATTGAATTGCAAAATTCCTATATTTTGCATCGAGGTAATTAATATGTAATTAATATATTGTTTATAACTATTTCTGATATTTTGTTATAATATATGAGAAATGGTTGAATATGAAATAGTTATATAACAAGTAGAAATTTAGAATTTATAGTTGAATCGATTAAAATCTGCTTGAATTGTGGATATATCATTGACTAGTAATAAGTGAAGTAGTTGAAGTGAATTATTAAATTTGTTATGGGATTGGACTGAAATATTGAAATTGTGATTTGTGTATGGATAAATTGTAAATCCTTGAAAAATAAGAATCTCTATGGGACTGGCGGAATAAGAAAGGCTTGAATAAAGTGGCTATGAACACGTGTGTAGTACCAAGTGCAGGCTACTACGTGTATCGATAGATAATGGTCACATGTGTAGTACTATGTGCAGACTATTATGTGTACCGGAAGGCTTTGGTCACGTGTGTTGTACTATGTACAGGCTACTACGTGAATCGAAAAGTTTGATCAGGTGTGTAGTACTATGTGAAGGCTACTACGTGTATCGAATGATAATAATTGCACGGGTGGTACTATGTGCAAACCACCGAATATTCGCTATTATACCGACGTGTTCAACAGGATATGAGTATTGATAAACAAATATGAGTATGTGATTGAAGTGTGAAAATTTGCTAAAGAGTAACTGGAGTGATGAAGTTTCGTACTGTGCTTACAAAATAAATTGTTGTAATGTTATGTAAATAAGTGAAATTGAAACAGAACAGATTCAAACAGTGGAAGTGATGTTAGTTTGAAAAATCACCAAAAATTGTAGAAATTGAATTATTTGTTTAATGAGATATGGAATTAAATCTTAATGAGTCTTATTTCATATAAAAGAAGCAAATAAAGTAAAACTGTTGTATATTTTGAGATATTTGAATTTTAGTGAGGCAGGGTCGGATTGATTTCGGAATCCCCTATTCTGACTTAGAAAAATCATTAAAAATTGTAAAAAAATAATTATGAGATATAATTTATATCCTTAGAATCCTTAATGAGTATATTTTCAAAATAAACAAACTAAAATATCATCCAAATTCTGTATAGTGAGATAATTTATTTTTAGTGAAGAGAGGTCAGAGATGTTGAGCAGTGAAACAGTGGTGACTTTAAAGAATAAACTGTACTAATTGGGCAATTGAAAAATTCTGAAAATTTTATGATAAGATGGTATCTGAGTCTAGTTTCAGGGAAAATTTACAAAAATTAATTTTTAGTTCTGTAGCTCTAGATAAAAATAATTTAGTGACTGCAACGCAGAAAAATAGTTTGCTGGAATTTGAATAAATATCAAATTTATGGTTGATTAAAATTATGTTATCTATGAAAACATGTTTTAAATTTGTTTATCAATTACATACGTACTTACTAAGCTATATGCTTACTTCTCTTTTGTTTTCTTGTTTTATAGTGTTATAAATCATCTCAGAATTCGGACAGAGTCGGGGATCATCCACACTATCTACATCTTTTGGTATTTTGAAACCAATATTTCTGAATTATGACATGTATAGAAGACTTAATGTTAATGTGATGTATATATATACTAATTACTACTTAGCTTAAGATGTTAATGTATATTAATTGATAGGTTGTCTTTTTTTAAAATGCTAGCGAGGTCACTTTGAATGTCGTGAATGATTTAATTATGTTTAAGTATATAGCTGTATTAGTTGAAATATTGAATTGGTTTGAGATTGCGTTTTGAAAATTTGCAGGAGGGATTAGACATTTGTAAAAGGGATTATGTCAAAAATTTTATAAAAAAACTCCGATTGTATGAAAATATGTATTTTATGTTTGATAATACTTTTTACCCTATTTCGGTGATGAACACGGGTAAGAGGTGTTACACATTGTCAACAAATGACTGTTATAAATTTCTTGTTCGAGAACAAGAAACCCGTGGTCACGTTTCATCTTTACCAATCCACACAATGCCAGTGAGAGGATATGTTAATCGAGATATGAATTCCATTGTTACTAGTAAAGTCGTGCCATACACAACTAATGTAACCAGTAGACCGACTATGAGCTCGATCATCTTTAGAGCATAAACCACCACTTATATCAAAGCACATGAGTTACATATGCAAGGTCTGTGATAAACTTAGGACATAGGTTGTAACATCTTGAGATACGGTCTAAAAGTTTTGGCCTCGTAAGTGAAGGTTCACCATAGGGATATCAACAATGAGTTCGCCAGTGCTTTGACTAAGTAGTATACACCAAAAGATGTGGTAAAGGGGTTTGCAAATTAAAAAAAGCCAGTTTGTTTGGTGAGTTGGGGTTCGCCAGTTTGTTTGGTGACTTGGGGGTTCGCCAGTTAAGTTACGAAATGGGGTTCACCACTCAAAGTCAAGTTAGACTAAAATTAGGAAATAAAGTATTGTGTATCTAGGAATACTTTTCGTGCAAGTAACCTTCTTCTAAATCGACTAGGGTTCCTAAGTCAAGTAGGGTATCCTAGGATCCCTAAGTCACTTAGTGCCTATAAATACAACTCTTATTTCATGAAAATTCTCTCATTGATATTCTATTGTCAAGTCTTTGTTTTGGACCAAGTTCGTAGCAACCAAGGTAAGCATCTGTCCTGTTAGGGTTGATTACCTAGAAAGCTAAGTTCGCTTGCATGTGTGAATTTCTTAAGTTTGTCTGTTTAAGTAATTTGTGTGTTTATGTATGTTGTGAACTAGCTGAACCATCCACTAGAAATGATAAAGGTAAAACAAAACTTGTTTAAATTCTTAGCTTTATTTGTGAGTGGTTAAGAATTGCCATAAGTGCGCCAACTATTATTTTTTTCGGTATGAATGCTTAGGGTTCGTAATTTGGGTGCGAACTGTTATGTTTTCAAAAAAAAATTGTTTTTAAATGAAGTTTTTCCTATAAAACTCTGATTTTAAGTTCCTACACGCTAATTACAATATATGCTTTCAAGTTATGTTTTTAAGCTATGTTTTACGTATGTCCTATGTGAGCCTATGTTTTCAAGCATGTTTTAACAATACAATTTTATAAGCTATTTTTTTGCGAGCTCTTTGTGAAAAGTTTCTGTGCAAGCTCCTTTGGGAGCCATTATGTTGGATATATTGGTATACAAAAGGATTGTGAGTACTCATGTAACATCCCGATTTTGGGCCTAGTCGGAACAGTGGTTTCGGGGCCACAAATCCGATGAGAAAAAAATTATTTTTTCTTATATTTTTATGGTCTACAGTTTCACGGAATGATTTTATGAAAAATTTCATTTGAAAATTTCGACGTTTGGGCACTCAATTTAGTAAAAAGGATTAAATTGTAAAAAGTGCAAAAGTTGAGTTCTACATATTAGAGGTGTCCAATTGTTATGAAACTTTAAATTGGAGGTCCTTATATGGTAATTAGACCATTGGTTAAGTGGGTAGACAAAAATGGACATGAGATAAGTGAAATAGGAGAATTTTTATGTTAGGGGCAATTTGGTAATTTAGTAAGAAAAAGAATTAAAAAGGGAAAAGATGGCAAAATGTGCTCATATTCTCCATGCTGAACGAAAATAGCAAGGGGGAAGCCATAGTTAGGGTTTTCAAGCTTCCAAGCTCCATAGTAAGTGATTGCAAGCCCCGTTTTTAATGTTCTTTACGTTTTTAGAGTCCCGGTAACTTGATCTAGCTTATTCTAGCAATAATTTAACCTAGGGTTCATATTTGGAAAAATATCCATAGGTGAAATGTGTTTATTTTGATGTTTTATGGTAGAATATGAACCTAGATATTATGTTAAACAACTTTTACTAGTCGATTTTAAGTGAAAACGAGTAAATTGACACAATCGGTAAAATACCTAATGTTCATAAGTAAGTGTTAGAGTAAGAATTTGATGTTGCCATAGAAGGGAAAAATGTTCAACATGTTATAAAATATAAGAATAAGGGATGAATTTTAATTTCCGAGCTTTGGGGGAAAAGTGTTAGAGTCAAGGATTGTTTTGATGAATTTGAGCATTAAATAAACTAAATTTGCTATTATATATCAAGAAGAACGAAATCCGGAGCTAGACCGGGGAAAGAAAAAGATTGTAGACTAAATTGCTAGATTTGATCGTATTTTGTACCGAGGTAAGTTTACGGTAAATAAATGCAATATTTCAATAATTATTATTAATGCTTCTATTTTCCAGCAATTATGTATTTATTTCATGAAATTATTTAATATTGACTCAAGTATGAGATGACAGAGAATCAGTGCTAAAAAGTCCCATTGAAACATTGGGAATGTATTGAATACAAATGTCATGACATTTGGGTAAAGAGATCCCATGTAAGACCATGTCTAGGACATGGCGTTAGCACCGAGATGAGAGGTCCCATGTAAGGCCATGTCTTGGACATGGCGTTGGCACCGAGATGAGAGGTTCCCCGTAAGACCATGTCTGGGACATAGCATGGGCACCGATATTAGAACTCCCATGTAAGACCATATCTGGGATATGTCATTGGTAGTAAAGGAAACATCCCATGTAAAACTATGTCTGGGACATAGCTTTGGCATGTTATTATCAGACAGGAGACCCGAGTATCCTTAGTATTCCAAGTGGTTCAACGGGCTAGTAAATAGACTATGTTACATGAAAGTTCAGGTAAAAGCATAATAGACAAGTTAAGGTGAGTTATAAATATTAAGAGTATCTCAGTTATCAGTTGAGAAAAAAAAATTCAGCAAGGAAGAAGTAAGTTATAATCATGAGTTGTTTAAGCAAGCAAGTAAGGGAGTAAGTAAAGAAGAAAGTAACGATCAGGAGACTTGATGATAATTTATGAATACAATTATTTGTGACAAATGTTATTATTTATTTACTTGTAAACTTACTAAGCTTTATGCTTACTTCCTTTATTTTCCTTCTTTCTTTTATAGTATCGCCAAGTCAGTTCGGGGATCACAAAGATGTAGGAGTTCGTCTCACACTATCTACAGATATCTCGGTATTATGTGGTTTTGAAACGTATAAAGTTATGGCATGTATAGGGACTTAGTCATTTTGAGCGTGTTCATATGATATGGCTAATGATTTCCTATTGAAATGACTAATTAAAAACAAGTTTGGTATTATAAATGTTTAAATGTTTGTTAATACCAAAAAATTATAAAAGAGTAAAAATTTGCAATGATACAGTTTTTGGACAGTAGCAGTGACGTGATTTTGGAAAATCACCAAAATTAGTAAGAGAGGATTTATAGAGTTAATGAGATATATAATTAAATATTATTGAGTCTATTTTCATATGAAAAAAACAGTGCATGCAAAGGAATTTTATATTATGAGATATTTGAATTTTAGTGAGACAGGGTCAGAATGGATTCTGACGTCCCCTGTTCTGACTTTAGAAAATCATTAAAAATTTTACAGAAATAATTAGAAATTATAATTTATATGATTTGATTCCTTATTGAGTCTATTTTCAGTAGAAACAAGTGGTAGCACCATATAAAGTCTATAAAATGAGATAATTAATTTTTAGTGATGAGAGGTCAGGATTGTCAGACAGTGAAAAAGGGGAGAATTTAACTAATAAACTGTACTAATCGGCCAATCCAAAAATTATGAAAATTTTATGATAATAATTTATATGAGTCTAGTTTCGGAGAAAATTTATGAATCTAAAATTTGAGTTTTTTAACTCGAGTTATAATTAATTTAGTGACTTCTGCGCAGGTGGACAGTTTTATTGTGAATAGTGAAATAAATTATTTTGATCTGTTTAAGTAATCGAAAAATTTTTAATGTTCCCGGTTTGGACCCGAACCATTTCTATTGCATGTTTAAGGGTCTCGAGGATCCTTTTTAGGGACATATTGATTGAATGCGAGTGAATTAATTTAAAAGAAACTTTTTTTTATACTCCGAACTAGTAAGTTAAGTCAGGTAATGCCTCGTGCTCGACTCAGGCAACGGTCTCGGGTAAGGGGTGTTACAACTCACCTATTGTTTTGCGATTTGTGTGTTGAAGCCTTGAGACATGTGGACAAATAAGGAAATTGAGCAATGCTCCATTCAATGGTACATGTTGATGTACAGGAGAGTGTTTAGCTTATGCTACACTTATGAGACATGTTAAGGACTCTTTGAGTCATTCTGAGGCATTATAAGGAGATCCGCATATGTAACTGATAAGATAAGATAAGTGTGTTAAGCCAAGTTAAGATAAGTATGTTAAGATAAGTGCGAGAATGTATTATATGATTCTTAGCCATTTTGATAAGACAAGTATGTGAGCACGTTTCATGCTATATAATATCCGTTTTCAACTAAGAACAAGCTAAGTTTTTAAGTATGATTCTCAGTAAGTACATGCAAAACAATTTTTGAAACTTATGTTTTCTGACAAATAAGTTTTGTGAACTGGGTCTCGCATCTTCACCGCGAACCCAACACGTGATACGATTTTTCAAACTAAGTCTTCTTTCTTTTTAAATTCCATATTTTAAGTGTACTCTGATGATTCCTGATTATTCGTTAAGTTCACAATGAACTCAACCACTTCTCTCTTACTTTGTAGGTAAGTAGGTCATGGATGGCAATGGCAAGGTAGATGACTTGGTAAGCCTCACCCTTGAACAAATATTGGCGAACTTGGGAATTAGGTGATGGATTTTTATTTATGTGGGTTTAGATTGATTTAATTCTGTTATTGAAGCAAATTTTCTTTAAATTTTAATTTTATTATTCTACGAACCTTGAAGTAAAACCTTTATTACTAATGGCTTCTCAACATGAATAAAGTTTGATGTTTCTTTATTTTTCCATGCATACGTACCTTGTTGTTTTCTTTCAATGTTGACAAAGTATGTATTAATATCATATACGTGCCAGTTTTATTGTAAAGTATTATACCCTATGACCCTTACGTGTTTGCGACTCTTATATGCATGTTAACCTTGAAGTGCGATAACCAAGTACTTAGTGAACACTACCTAAGTCTGTAAACCCATACATGAATGTCTCTTTTTGATGCAAAACCTGTTTATATGTGAACCTATGATGCTTTGTTTTAAGTACGAACTACAGTTACTTTGCGAACCCGTATTATTGTGTGAACTCATATATTGTAATTTTATGTGAACAATGTGTGTTACTTTAATATGTGAACCTTAATAATAGTTTCCATGCACTTGTATTTATTATTGACTGTGCATACCCTAAATACCCTATTTTTATCTTGCATGCAAACCTTTAAGTTTTACTGTTTAGGTGACATGCGAACCCTTTCTCATTTTGTTTGATAAGCTCGCATGTTTTACATTCTATGCTATAACTTATCATAATATATGTTATAAGTAAGTGGTGTGCTAGAGGATAGGTTAGGAGTTAATTGAGAGTCACTTCGGTGGCTAATGTAGCTCGACAAATTCGAGTCGAACCTACTCGGTCGGGTTTAGGGTGTTACATTGGTTGGTATCAGAGTTAGCTAGGTTAAGACCGAGCCAGTTAGGTTCGCCAAACTACTTATAAGACAGGTGAGTTCACCATAAAGGTGAGATAAGTTTGCCAGATTTGGTAAAGTAAGCTTGCTAAAGCAGACAAGGTAAGTCCACCGTAATATGGATAAATTTTGAAGTGCTGTGTGTGAAATTACTTGATTGGGGTAGGACTAGGAACATTGCCTTGGTTTAGTTGTATCTTTTGCAGGATTACTGTAACACCCCTAACTCGGATCCGTTGCTGGAATAGGGTTACGAAGCATTACCGGAGTTTACGTTTCAAAACTAACAAAATTTTAAACATTTTAATTCACAACATCAATCATAGCAAAACCAATCAATGACATACATATTGTCCCTTATATGAGCCCTCGAGGCCCTAAAAACACATTAGAAACAAGTCAGGACTAAATCAGAAACATATAGAATTTTTAAGAAAAAGATGAAAATTCTTAAATTACAGGGGTCAAATGGCCATGTGACTCACAAGGCTGAGACACATGCCCGTGTCTTAGGTTGTATGGGAATTCGAAGTAGGGACATACGACCGTGTCTCAAGTTGTGTCTGTGCCCGTGTAACTCTCTGACTTGGGTCACACGGCCAAGTCACACACCCATGTGCCAGGCCGTGTACCCTTCAAAGTGGCGTCACACACCCGTGTACTAGGTCGTGTAATTACCTGACTTGCAGCTCTTTGAAAGCTACAAAGGACACACCGCTGTGACACATGGCTGAGACATACACTCGTGCCCCTGGTAGTGTGGACGAAAAATAGGCTATTTCCAAGCCATTTTTCTCACCAAATCATGCACACACCTACAACCAATTTTCCACATGTAACAAGCATTCAAAATGCACCAAATAATGCATCCACAAACTAAACCAATAAGGTATATGTGCATACAACTAATATGCTCGAAAGGTACCTCAATCAAAAGAATTAAACATGTATAACCATATGCATAGTTTAGACAAAAGTTCAATCAACTTACAACTAAGTTTATGCCAAAACTTACCACTTTATTTACCTATCAAATTCACACCAAAAATATCAAATTGGCCATTTGACATTTAGCACCATTAGCCATATATGTCCACTACATTCCAAATACCAAAATGACCATATTCAACCATGTCAAAGAACATTCCATTACACACATTTTAAATACTATTTCAACTTCCATCATTTAAGCATCACAATGACTATAAAATCAACCATCATAAGGTCACATATATATACCATAATTACAAGCCAAAACATAATGGCTATAACATCAACCAAAACACCTATACATGTGCATATTTAACTAATTATCACTTAACTTGTTTTCAGGCCAAAACATAACATAATATGTAAGACCCCTAACCCGTATCCATTACCGGGATAAGGTTACGGAGTGTTACCGTAAAAACATATCGAAAAAAATAAATTTTCAATATGAATATAGTCATAGCATAATTCAATCACATACATGCACATCGTCCCTTATTCGAGCCTTTTAGGCCCTAGAAACACTTTAAAAATAATTCGGGACTAAATCATAAACATTTGAAACATTGAGGAAAAAGTTAGAAAAATTTAAACTGCAGGGGTCACATGGTCGTATGGCTAGGTCGTGTGACTCAAACGGCACAGACACAAGCCTGTGTCTTAGGCCGTGTAACAATCAAAATAGGGGCACACGGCCGTGTCCTAGCCCGTGTTCATGCCCGTGTAACTCTCTGACTTGAGTCACACGGCCAAGCCACACGCCCGTGTGCCAGGCCGTGTGCTAGGCCGTGTAACTACCCACTTGCAACCTTTAAAAACTACAGGGGACACACGCCTGTGTCTTAGGCCATGTGGACAAGAAATTGGCCAAAATCAAGCCATTTCCTTCACCCAATTCAAACATGTACCTACAAGTAATTCTAGCCTTAACCAAAGCATCTAAACATACCAATTTAAGCATAAAACTACCAATTCAATGAACCATAAATCCATCCAACCAATATGCCAACAAGGCACCTCAAATTTTTTTAACCATATGTTACCTAAACATGGAAACATTACCATATTTCATACATACCTATCAAGACCAATACCATTTCAAAACCTACCCTATTTTGACTACAACAAAACTATTCCAACACATACCATATCTTGACTATATTGAAACAAATTCATCACATATAATTTTAGTCATTCAAACATGCACCAACACTAAATCACATTAACACATACTAATAAGGCATCAAAAGTACCATACCTGATATGATCCCGATTCCGTGGAATGTTCCGAGTCATTTGTATGTACGATCGTTAAACAAGAAGTATTGTTCATTTATGTTGCTGAATTTTGGAAGTTGGCTAAGTATGGAATTGGGATAACAATAATAGGCTCGAATGGAAAAGTTCAGGAAGATAAAAAGGTTTGGTGTTAAAAGAAATAATGAAATAAAAATGGTTTGGGATGGAATGGAGTGAAACGGCTTAAGGTCGAAACTGAACCAACACTATAATGAATGTTGACCCGAGGTTTATAAGACACTTAAGGTGGAATTTGTGATGGATTGGGACCTTGACCCGTTACCTAGGGAGGTAAGAACCAATGGTATGATTTGGGTTGAACGCCACACTCAAATTGAATGATAAGCTCGAAACAGACAAAGTTTGATGCCATTGACAATAGATAAGCCAAGCTAAGTCTTAAAACGAAATTTAAGAGAAGTAGTTCTAAAAAAAATAACAAGATATCAATTAAGTTGCAAAAAGTTCCAACAACCAGCAAACAATACATTATTTATAGTGTAGCATAAGGCTAGCCCAATAGTCATCTGATTTCAGCCTTTAATGAGCTGAAATTTCCAGGTAACTTCTTAACAGATTCTTTGAAGGTTCTCTTGCATTGAGGACGTCAATGGACAGCTCAAAATGGCTAGATTCAGTTGGAAATTAAGTGAGATGTCTTGGGAGCTAAATGGGACTCAAAAGATTCGGCCATGGTTCTTGAATGCTTTAATGATGCTACTTGTGTTATCTGAACATCCTAGTTAATTTAAATGGCACCTTGAATACCCCTGTAAGAGGCCCAATTTGCCTGGGCCCCAAAATCACAAAGAAAAACCAAAAAGATAATTAAATGTCCAAAAGTCCAATTACAAAAACAAGCCCAGACTCCACTACCCTAAGTACAAATCAGCTAAACCTAACTTGATTAACCTAGCCCAAACCTAACCCAAAACCAACTCGGTCCAAATGGCCCAACACCGAAAAACCCTAGCAGCTAGGGTAAGCCTCCAGCGCCGCAATAGAGCCAGGCTTCCCCCTTGCGCGTGTTGCGCCCGCGCGCGTGTACTACCTCCGAGCCGAGCCACGCCACCACCAGGGACCACTCCGTACGCACGCCCGCGCACATCCGTACCTGCAAAAACACACAGAAAACAACAGCAAAGGACAAACACAAACAAATAGCAAACGATAGCAGTGAAATAAAAAAAGAGAGAGGAGGAACGAATGGTTTTTAGGGATCGATTTTTATTTTCTTCTAGGGATCTGGCTATAAAAGAGCCATTAGGAATATTGTAAGGGAGGGGGATATTGTATACAAAGAAAAATATTCTGGAAATATTGGAAAAAAGAATCAAAGAACAAAGTTTTTCTGGAAGGTGATTTTTTTTGCCTCTTTATTTTCTTTTGATTCTCTCTTTGTTCTTGTTTTTATATTTCATCGTTTGAAAAAGTAACAGAAAGGTTGAGAAACCAACTTACCTGGTGGCCGATCCTCCATCTACTCCGTCACAGTCGAAGTCGGATGGGGGATGGAGGCCCAAAACGACGCTCAGAGGAGAGGAGAATAGTTTTTTAGGGTTTGATGTATGAAGAGAGGATGCTATTTTAGATTTTTCTTTAATCTATGTGCAGAGGGAGAAACGTCGCCGTTTGATACCAATCTGATGGTTTCAAAACGGCGTCGTTTCAAGACTTATTGCTCCATACCCGATGATCCGACCCAGAGGTGACTGTGACCCGCTCGTTCTGGGTCCGAGGGGTAATTTACGCCTTTGGTCCCTCCGATTCTGCGGCATATTCAATGCACCCTTTCATTTTATTTAATTTCGGCCACATAATTTCTCGCTTGTTCTAATCTGGTCCGCTGCAAAACATTGCTTGGGCGGGACGGGGAATATTGCACAATCGATCCCCCATGTCCTCAGCGCCTTTTATTTCAGCCCCCTAGCCACCTGTTTTATTTATTTACAGTTTTGACCCCCAGATTCTTGTCCGTTTCCAGTTTCATCCTTAGTTCTTTAATTTCTTTAATTATTATTTTTTTCTTTTAAATTGCTCTTGTTTATTATTAGTTTTGTTTGTTTTGGTTTCATTTTTATTTGCTTTTTAACTATGTAATTTTTTTTATATATTATTACATTTAAATAGTTTTATTTCATTTTACTTTTACGTTTTATTTATGTTAAACATTTTTGTTTATACATATCCTTTTCTATATAACGTTCTAATTTTTTTATATGATATATTGTTTTGCTTTTATTGTTTTATTTTATTTTATATTAAGATGTGTTATATATATATTAACTATTATAAACTGTTTTTATGTTGATTTCATTTTTAGGCATCTTTTCGTTAAATTCGTTTTATTATTTTAAAATTGTTTTACATACCTTTTTAAACGCAATTTATTTATTTATTTATTTTTTTAAATGCTTCATTTGTTTTTCTTTTCAAATATTTTTCTTTTCTTACATCACGTATCTTATACTTATATACATTTTTAAAAATTGACTTATACATTGTTAACCTTAAATTTCTAGTTTGGCATTACTTATTTTAAATTCATCACTATTATTTTAACATCATTTTTTACATCTAATTCGATTTTACTTTGCTTTTACATCTCTTAATTGTTTGTCTAATTAATGGGTGTTTATTTATTAATGTTTGTATTTGAATGATGAATGTTGTGAGATTTTTGCTATTGTGTGTACCATAATTAGTTTACACGTATTTTCATATTATTGTCATACATTTGTGTAATTATCCATGTATCATTATTCCATATTTATTATTATATTGTTATTTCATGTCATCATATCGTAAATTAAACTCCGACATAGTTATCCAACTTAGGTTACTTTATTTTATTTCAAACAAAATAAATGCTTACCTTCAAATAAATTACCCGCTATTATTCGAGATGGAATTTTGCTAACTAAGGCAACATTTTGTATTTTAGAAATAAAAGAAATTGTACCCTAACTTATTAGGTCTCGATTTTCTCGCTAAACCTAAATAGCAAAATATCCTTTAAATTTCTAAAAGCAAAGACAATATTCGATATTTAGGAATTTCGTGAAATCGAGCCCTAACTTACTGGGTCTTGATTTTCTCATTTGACCCAAATAATCGTATATCCTTTTCAAAATGCATAGATTTCAAAAGTTAAATGATAAACTTAATTTGAAGATTAAAAATGTTGCGCCCTAACTCACTGGGTGTGACATTTTATTTCTTCGAAATAAGAGTGTTTTATTATTCAATTTATTCAAGTTAAAAGGATCGTATTTTAAAATCTTTTCAAAATTTCGACATTAAGATATTGAACAATCAATTCGGTACCAATATTGGGC
The DNA here is from genome assembly GCF_007990345.1 of Gossypium hirsutum. NCBI lineage: Eukaryota > Viridiplantae > Streptophyta > Magnoliopsida > Malvales > Malvaceae > Gossypium > Gossypium hirsutum. The sequence goes on along the minus strand of NC_053440.1, from coordinate 25,642,448 downwards.
GTCACGAGGGTGCTAACCCTTCCTCGTGCGTAACCGACTCCCGAACTTGTTTTCTCAAAATTCGCAGACCTAAAATTATTTTAAAGGTGGTCCGATCACACCTCAATAAAAGATTGGTGGCGACTCCCCATTTCCATTTTCAAAATCGACACCCATTCTTCAAATTTAAAAAAATGGTTTCGACAACCCCAATAGCCATTAGTTGTGAAAACAATAGATGAACAGCCCCTTGTGTGTGAAAGTAGAAAACCGATCAGCCTCTTGTTTGTGAAAAGAATTTCCAACAATTATTGAGTTGAATGGTCGGCTTGGGAACACTAATGAGCAGCTGGTGGTGTCTATTGCTATGACCGAATAGGTGTTTAGAGGAGTTCAATCAGCAGCATACCATTTTAATTGCTGTACATGCAAGGCACCTGCACCAAATAAAGTCAGCAATTTAATTAGCTTTAGACATGATAAATTCGATAGCCACTAAGACACATTAAATTGGCTTTAAATTTCGTCATAATAAATGGATGCAATAAGCTGGACATATTTATGCTGTGTATAAGACACATTAAAAACATAAAATAAAACGTATTTAATACACCTAATTAAAATGTCTGGATTTTGACAAATTAAATACTCAACATTTAATTAAGCTGAATTAACTAATTAAACTAACTTAATTAATTTATTCTAGCAACTATGTAAAAGCATAAACTAAAATAAATTGAAATTCAAACTCAATGAGCTAGAATCAGCTCGAATAAAGCTCCATTGAGCTGGAACAAACTAGATCAACTTGCAAAAGTTTACGAATGACGCCGGATGAGCTAAACCAAGGATGTTTTCGGGGCGTGGTTGTATCAATACCAAGTAACTTATACAAGCTAAAATATCAAACAGATATTCAACTAAACATCATTATAAGTCCACCTATACATGCCATTATAACCATAACCATTATATCAAAACTACCAAATTGACTACTGGATAGTGTGATAGATTTGCAATGAGCTTCCAACCCAATCGAGCTTTCCGATGACCTACAGGAAAAGAAAACAACTAACGTAAGTGATAATGCTTAGTAAGTTCGTATAAAGGTAACATAACTACTGAACATATTAGAATAAACAACTAGGCATAAATTTTCATTACATCATAAGTTAACTTTCACTTTTCTATTCAATACACCTTTCATGGACACTTAGTGTAGCTTTGCATATACATAAATATATACTTTTAAGCATTTCATATAACCATTTCACTTAAACATTTCTCCTTACCATAATACTTACACATTTAACATATAATCATATTCTAATTCATCTTTCGTTTCAAAGTTTCATAAAACATATTAACCGGGATCACTTACTCTCACTAAACAATGTGACAACTAAATAAACAGATTAATCATACCTTTTATTCATTCACGAAGAACTTATAAAGTTAGTACTAAAAATGGTTCATCATATGCTTCTTGTACTATAATAATTCAATCCAAACTCATTCATATATGTATATAAATATCTAACTTTAACCGTATAATCATCAATATGATTATACTCACGTATAATCAAATAGACCATTGAACATTTAATATTTACTACTATCTTGTCTATAAATTAGCCTATAAGCACATAAATAATTTTGTAAATGCCATTAACCTTTAGCTCGATGAACTAATAACTTGACTTGGATACTCGGGTAATTATACCACACCAAGGGCATCATAGATGCATAAAAGGGGCGCCAAAGTGCAATCAGGAGCACGAATGTGCGATCAGGGACACAAATGTGCTTTCCAGGGCGCCGAAGTACAAACAGGGGCACAGATGTGTATCCAGGGGTACCGAAGTACAAACAGGGGCACTTCTTCATTTCTATGTACATACTTAAATTCATCTCATTCACATATAACTTTAATACAATTCCAAGAAAAACACTACTAATAAACTCTTCTCAATATCATATATACATAAGTATTTGCAGCACTCATTGTTATATAAATAACCGAAGTAATTTCATATATATATAAATCAATTAACTAGAGAACAATAATAATAATCACAAGTGAATTACATTAAATAATAAATCACTAAGAACTTACCTGGCTAAATTTTAGTAATGACTAATTACAGGGGCTATTTGGTAATTTTCTCTTTTCCTCGATTTTCATCTCATTTTTGATCTAAAATAATAATTCCATTTAATTCATTAATTCAAATATCAAAACCAATTAATTTTATGCAATTTAGTCCTTTTTACATTTTTACAAAATTACCCTTAACTTTTCATTTTTATTCAATTTAATCTCTATGTCCTAATCATGCAAATAAACCAATTTTATTAAAAATTCGTACCAGCTGAATATTAATAGCATCCATTACAAATCACATTTGTAACAATTTCACACTAAATCCTTATATTCTACTACTTCAATAATTTAATCCCTAATCGTTAAATTCATCAAAATCACTTAACAAAATACTTACAAATAACAAATAATACCTCAAATTCATCATTTAACATCTAAAATCACAAATATTCATAAATGGAAACATTCAAAATCTTTAACAGTTTTAAAAATAAAGGTATAGGCTAGCTAGACCTAGTTGCAACGATTTCAAAAACATAAAAATAACAAGAAATAGAGTAACAAATCATACCATGCAAGGATAAAAAGGACGACTGAATCTCCCAACTTGTTTATCCATGGTTTTCGGTGAAGAACATAATAGGTGAAGAAGATGGCATTGAATTAGGTTTCTTTTATTATTATTAACTTTATTAAATTAACATATTTTAACAAATAAATTTAATTTAAGACATATTTACTTAAAAATAACCCATGTGCCGTCCACCATAATTTAATTATGGTTTATTTACAACATAAATCTCTCAATCTTAACTAATTAGACCTTTGAACTAAGAAAATTAATAGTAAGCAACTTTTGCAACTTTTACAGTTTAATCCTTTTTCTTTAGTTAACAATTTAAACGTCAAAATTTCTTAACGAAAATTTAATACAACCTTAATAACACTCCATAAATATTTAATAAAATATTTACAGGCTTGGTTTATAGAAACGAGGTCCCAATACCTCATTTTCTAAAACCACTTGACTTTAAGGTCTTACCACTTGAACTTAATTATTCATTCAAATAACATATTTTTCCTATTCAAAATTTATTTTAATACAATAATTGAGTCGTAAATATTAAATAATAACATTTACGGGCTCACTTCTTTGGTTTGTGGCCACGAAACCACTATTTTCGAAACCATTGAAAAACAGATTATTACATAATTGATACATAACAACCATACCAATTTTGGTCAATTTAAAACATACACCAATTTGATCATATTAACCACAACCAACAAGCTACGAATAGTACCTTAAGTAGCTCAAGTCCAAGGTAACATTTCATGCCATAATCATCAACCAAAATGACATATAAATAGCAAACTCATCAATTAAACATTAGACACAGTTTGCTATACATGCCATTATAACCGCGACCAAAGCATAGAAATCTACCGATAAAATCGATGGATAGTGTGATAGATCTCTGACTAGCTTCCAACCCAATCGAGCTTCTGATAATCTGAAAAGTAAAGGAAAACAACTATGTAAGCAATGAATGCTTAGTAAGCTCGTATAAAATTTAGTCATATCAATCCATTTCAAATATGAACTTTATACATATCAAGAAAAATCCTATACCAATACCACAAGATTCATGAAACCATATTCAACAACTCACAAAGTGAATAAATCCACAGCATCACATATACATATCATCCCTAGCATAGTAGAATTTTATAAAACTTAAACCCTTTCAAAATTTCTTATTTACATTTGCATTTCATTACTTTCCATTGCATTTATTTTCTTTAACTTAAATAACAACATCAATTTAACTCATCTTTCTCTTTTTCATCATTTTACACTTCAAGTATGAACTTACTATTTCATTACCTTTCCACACCTGTTTCATACACGTAACACACAAGACATAAGCATATCATCAACTATAGCCACAAGCTAGTGCATTTAAACACAGCTCTTTTAGAATTAACCACATGATAAACCATTTAATAAGAAATGACATAATTTAAGCTTTACCATTCTTTCATGAACACAAGCATATTTCCATTTGGGCACTTACCAGTTCAATGCATAACTTATAAGTAAACATAATACAATCCAACCAATAGCTTGGCACATGCCTAAGCATCAAACAACAACACATGTTAGCATACTTGAACATATTTCACATGAATTCAACATCGATAACCATTATACTTGAATAAGATTCAATTGGTTATAACATTCTTCATAACATAACATGCTTACCATGTATCTCATCATTTCAATATATTTCATGTATACATGTATTTGCTCATATTGAACATTTACTGTTTCCTTTCCAATTCATGCCTGTTGAAGCGAATAGAATGTTGTTGGATAGCTAGGATTGCTCACACAAACTGTGCTAAATCATATAATCGTAACCCGTAAATTCATGTACATATATGCTCACACGAGCTGTGAATAAGTGTGCTCACACGAGCTTTGGAGTATCCACAACACATGCTGGACCTCAGCCATCGGTAGGACATTCAAGACCAAAACCCAAAACATGTAAACCCTAATGACATGTCATTTGTATCCTACGAATTCCTAAGGTTTAAACAAGGCTCAATAGTCGTCGAACGTCGTTGAATTTCTATTGTTTCATGACATAATAAATAGCATAATAACATCTATATATTAATTCATGTACAATAGGATAGCACATTAAACAGTCAATTTAACTCACATTTAAGTGTTTACAGTTAATACGAACTTACCTGGCTAAATTGCAGAAATGCCAAAGTGTAGGGGCATTTTGGTAATTTTTTATTCTCCTCAATTTTCAACCCGATCTTGATCTAAATTAATAATTTCATTCATACTATTAATTTAGACAATGAAACAATGTATTTTATGCAGTTTAGTCACTTTTGACATTTTTATAAAATTACCCCTAAAGTTTTACTTTTGTTCAATTTAGTCACTGAGCCTAAAACATGCAAATTAATCATTTTCCCAAATTTAAGTTTATCCTAATGTTCATGGCACCCAAAAAAGCCCATATTTGTATTAATTTCACATCAAATCCTTATACTTTTACAATTTTAATAATTTAGTCCCTAATCGATAAATTCATCAAAAATCACTTAACAAAATACTTTTAATTATCAATCAACATTTCAAGTTCATCATTTAACATAAAAAAACACAATATTCATCAAGGGTAACATTCAAAATCTTTAACAGTTTCAAAATCGAAGATACGGGCTAGCTGGACCTAGTTGCAATGATCTCAAAAACATCAAAATTATTAGAAACGGGTAGCTTAGGGACTTACATGCAAGGAAACATGGTTGGCCAAACTTCAAACTCTCCCGTTGTGGTTCGATGATGAACAAAACTAAATGGGGAAGAAAACTATTATGTTATCTTATTTTATTAACCTTTATTTTATTTTTATTATTTAATAATAATATAATAACATATAAAACACATAAAATTAAAAGAAAATGAAGCATTGACTATCCACCAACTAAAGAATGGGTAATTTACCCATTAAGGCCACCCAATTATAAATCTTTAATTAATTTAACACCTTTAAACTAATAGCGATTGTCTTTGTCAACTTTTACGATTTCGTCCTTTTTAATTAATTAACTCTCAAAACATTAAAATTTTTCAACAAAACTTTAATACCACCTTAATGACACTCTATAAATATTTATAAAAATATTTATGGCTCAAGTTATAAAAACGAGATCCCAATACATCATTTTCTAAAACCACTTGCCCTTAGGGTCAAACCACTTAAACTTAATAACTCGCTTATATAACATAAATTATCAAATCAAAAACATTTTTAAAACCATATTTGACTTGTAAATATTGAATAATAATATTTACGAACTTAGTCGTCAAATTTGGTGGCTCTAAAACCACTATTTTTGACACCACTAAAAAACGAGCTGTTACAATTACGCCTCAAATAATCCATCTACTATTTGCCATTCTAGAAAGTAAGTAGTGTTTTGGCGAACTATGTTTGCTTGTATGTCTGCTATGTACGAAATGTGTTAGCAAGTATGTCTGTAATTTGGATACCTAGTTAAGTGTGTTTGATGTCTTACCAAAGCTAGTGTATCGTGTACATTTAGAGTGAGCAACAAAACCTCTCCGTAGAGTGAATGCGAACTATGTGAATGAAGCTGCCAACCCCTCTAAAGATAACTAGACTTCGGCTATGCAAGAGCGACCTTATAGGAAAAATATCTTGGTAGATGGCATGGAGCTATTAGAGCAAGCCATGATAGGGGATTTTCAGTGAGTTGCTAGTGCCAACAATGCACTTGCAAACTGTGGACTGCCATTGGAGCATTTGCGAGGAGAAGCTAGAATGCACTATGTCCTTACTCACCAGCAAAGCCCATCGTTGGTGGAACACTATGAAGCAAGGAACTACTATGGACCAAGTGACATGGGAGTTCTTTTAGGAAAATTTGAAGAAGAAATTCGTGGGTGAGCAATATTTGGAAGCTTGCAAGCATGAATTCATCAACCTTGTGCAAGGTAAGTTCTCTGCGGCTGAGTACAAAGTAGAATTTATGCGACTAAGCTAGTGCACATCAGATATGGTCTCACAAGAAAATGATCATTGTTAGAGGTTTCGTTTTGGTCCACATCGTGATATCCAACTCTACCTAGTGACTCACGATACTATGAACTTTGACAAGTTAGTTGACAAAGTGAAAGCTATAGAGGAGATTAAGGCTCTGCTGCCGCGTGTGAATATGATATGCAAATTGTGCAAGTATACATGTCAGGTCAAGTAATAAAGTGATAAGTAAGATCTTTTCCATAAGGATCGAATTAGGTATAAAAGTGGTCAAGTTATTATAATGAATTATGATTATTGCTATGGCAAACAAAGATAAGTATGCAGTGGTAATTTAGAGAGATAATAATGTGTGCTAAATGTGTACTACCTAATACTGGAAAATACTCAGGCAAGCTAGAGTAAAAATGCAATGACAATTACGAGAATAACTACGAGTATAATATGTAACGAACACGTAAACAACTAAATATGTTATGGGGAGATGCTACGGCAAAAGATGGAGGATATACGATGATGATTTGGAAGGTTTGGATTACTAAGAGTCTACCCTTCCTATCAATAATGCCTCAGGAAAATCATACTCAATCTACTACTCAGAAGAGTTCTAAAGTGGTTTGCTTCTTTCGAGAGCAAATCCTCAAGTTACCTTGCCTCAAGGATATATGTTTATACGCCTTTAGTGTGGTATCCTGCACAATTTTGTTTTCTTTCCATATGAACACTACTCTATGTCTAGAGTCTACTACAAGTATCGGTCGAGTACTTGCTCATATCATTCAATTTCAGTCCAACTAATCTAACCTTTTCAGAATTAGATTAGTTTATGGGCATGCTGCACAATCGTCTATTTCTAGGGATTGCAAGAAATAAAAACAATTGAATGAAACAGTAAATTAATTCAGATCAACACTTCAACCATTAAAGAAAATAAATGTTTCATCATGTAATCCCAACCCTATAAGATTTAGTTCATGGGCTGGCAAGTAAAATTTAAAGCCAAAATATCATCCAACATCGTTTCAATCAAATCAATTCATGGGAGAACAAATTAAGAAATAATGGAAGAACTTTGGGAAAATGGCTTTCACCAAACCAATCCACAATCCAACAGCATAATGTCCTATGGTGGTTGAGAGGGACTGCCTTCGATTTTCTCTTTTCATCTCTACTTAGCCGTTACCCTTTATTTTTGCCTACAGATCTCCATCTCTTAGGGTTTCCTCCTTTGGCTTTTTATAAGCTTTTCTTCCTAGGGTAAATCCAGCAGCCAACGATATCTTCTTTTCTTTTTAGGCAGATTTTTTGGAACTAGTAGAGTTGGGCTGAGACTGGTATGCATTGAGTGTTGACTCAATCATCTTCCTAGAATTGCCACGACATACAAGGTGGCAAACTATCCAACCTTTTACCTCGACAATTCTTCATTCCTTTATTTCTATCTTCACATCTTGCAACTGCCAAACCACCAAACATTACCCTTCCACACGCAATTAAAAATACATAACATTTAAACACAGTCCAAGCTCCTAATGCATTGATAAAAATACTAATGAAATGTCCTACAATGCCACTAAATGTACCCAAGTACAAGTAATTAGCTAGACCTAAAGACATGAAATATAACTTTTTGCAAGAGTTATCACACCCCCAAACCTGAGTTATTACTTATCCTCAAGCAAAATATGCATGAGTGCATGTATGTAGCAATATTGCCAGCGCATATACCCATCTTGTACTGTCAATCTATTCGAAGACCACTATATACATTAGTTCTCAGCCATCTTTGATACGATCCGCCTCGGTGATGAGTCGAGTCGTATTTGTGTTGCCCGATCGTCTACGACGAAGTAAGGATCGAATGGATAGTTAGTTAGTAAAATTGATGAAATAGGCTCAATATTGTTCAAAAAAAACAAGGTTCATAAATGACTAATTGGATGTGTTCAGTTATGGTAAAATGATGGAAAGAAATGGCTCAAGATACAAGCAAGAACCAACACTAGTAAGTCTTAACCCGTTCTTTGTTTTATCTCGAACTTATCACTTTAACAAGTGTAGCGTTCGAACCTTATACCGAGATTCCTATCTTTCTAGATAGTGGGTCGAGGTTTTGAATGAATTTTCAATCCATCTCAAAAACTTATAAGTGGTGGGTCGACACTTACTAGTGTTGGTTCTTTCTTATATCTTGAGCCGTTTCTTTCCATCATTTTACCATAACCGAACACATCCAATTAGTCATTTATGAACCTTGTTGTTTTTAAACAATATTGAGCCTATTTTACCAATTTTACTAACTAACCATCCATTTGATCCTTACTTCATCGTAGATGATCGAGCAACATAAATACAACTCGACTCATCACCTAGGCAGATCGTATCATTTGGTATTAGAGCGGTTAAAATGAGAAGTATAGACTTTCAAAGACAAGCCGGAATAGGTTTGTGAAGTGAAAAAAATTCAAGTTGTATTCAAAAGTTTCCTATTTTATTTATTTCATATATCTGAAGTATTGAAAAAAAAACTAAAAAATTCTAAAAAAAAGATTGATTTTCTACCCCCATTTCTTCTTCCCCAACACCACACTCAACCCGATTTTTTTTGTTCAGCCTACCCTATCCCTCTTCATTATTTTCTTTGTTTCCCAATTTGTGACCGACCCCTAAGCCTACGATTAAGCCTTGGCAAGTCTGTTTACGATGAGAAAAGAAGAAGTGGGAAAAGGCACGAGAGCGTGAGCACAATAGAGAGAAGGTAAAAGCCAACATAAGAGTGCAAACATGAGCGTGAGTGTTATCAATTTCTTTCTTTCCGAGTGAACATAAGGTTTGTTGTGAGGTTTCAATTATTATCTTTCTTCAGTTTTGATTTGTTTTAATTTGGTTTTATGTCACAAAATCCTGATCGAAATATGGAGGAGCGACAAGAACGACAACCTGTTCAAAATGTTCTGGACCTTAATTTTCAAGCCATGCTTTGAGAGGTGGAGCGACTCTTTGATCGGAAGCTCAAGCCTATACAAGATAGATTGGACTTAGTTGAAGAGAGAGCACGTCGAAGAAGGACACCTCAAAGTCTCCTAGAAATCGTGGCTGACAACAACTTAATGAAGATGATCCGTTTGATCCTAGTGAGGCTGAGAGTGACCAAGGGTCCAATGTGAGTGTTCAACGAAGGGAACAACAGAATCATGACCAAAGAGATCGGAGACGAGAAGATGATGATCTCAAGAACATAAAGCTATCAATACCTTTCTTCCAAGGCAAATCCGAACCTGAAGCGTACCTAGAGTGGGAGAAAAAGATTGAATTAGTATTCGATTGCCATAACTATTCTGAGAATAAAAAGGTCAAACTAGCTGTAATTGAGTTTTCTGATTATGCGATGATCTGGTGGGATTAATTCACCACTAGTCGAAGGCGTAACAGAGAAAGGCCTATTACTACTTGGGTTGAGATGAAAGAGGCAATGCGACGATGATTCATTCCTTCGTATTATCATCGGGAACTTTATCAGAAACTCTAAAATCTTCTTCAAGGAACTAAGAGAGTAGAAGATTATTACAAGGAGATGGAGGTGGAGATGATTCGTACAGATGTGCAACAAGACCGCAAGGTAACGATGGCTCGTTTTCTAGCTAGTCTCAATTGTGATATTGCTAATGTCGTCGAACTTCAACATTACATCGAGGTGATGGATGTGACAGCCCAAAATTGACCCTAGTCGGGAAGTGGTTTCGGGACCGCTAAACCGAGTCACCGAAAGGTGTGAATGTGATGTTTATTGTCTAGAATATGTAATCATGAATGTGTGAAAATTTCAAGCTTCGATTTAGTCGATTGCATGTGAATTTAGTCAATAGGACTTATATGAGAAAATTTTAAAATGTGATAGGTCAATGCATGAGGACCTATTAGTGCATGTGGAAGAAAAAGGGGACTTGCATGTCAAAGTGCCCAATTCTTGATAAGTGGCCGGCCAAGCATGACTCCATTCCTCCAAGTTTATGTTGTTTATTATTTAATATTGGTAAGTAAATTAAAATAAATTAAAGAAAGGAATTAAAAAGGGAGAGATGAATAAAATAAGGAGGGAAGAGGGAGTGTTCATCTTTTTTTTCTTTGGCTATTGCCGTGAGTGAGGAGAAGGAAGGGAGATTTGGTTATTGGATTTTGGCTTGGAAGATGGCTAGAATGAGGTATGTATTGAATGATTCTTGAAAATCTATGCATGTTTGAGATGGTTAGTTCAAATTCTACTCATCCTATAGATTAGACTTAGGATTTTGAGGTTGAAATTCGGCCAAGAAGCTTGAAACTCTTAGTAGATGTGTTAATGTCATTAAAATGGATAGTAATGTAGGATATGGTGAGTGGTTAATTGCTTTTAACTTGAAAGTTGAGGTTAAAGGGGTTAAGTGATTGCCGAATCTAATTTAGGGGTGGAGGATTGTGTTCATGTTATATTGGATAGGTAGAGGTTGTAATGAGGTTGAAATTGTTGAATTGTTAGCTTGGTAACTAATGAAGTAATCGGCCATATGGGGTAAAAATGGGATGTTCATTTTAGTTGTTGTTTCATTTTTGTGAGAAATGGGTCAAGTATTCATGAGATGAAATTGTGTGATTAGATAAATTAAAGGTAATAGTATAGTTGATGAATATATATAGATATACATATTCGGCCATCACTTAGGAGCTTATGTGATGTTGAGTTAAGCTTTGCATATTCGGCTATATATATATATACATATATATGTAAGCCCATTCGTGATACTACCTTAGGACTATGTATATATAACCGACAAAAGAATGGGAAAAACTAGTAAGGGTGAAGGCCGAATGAGCTATAGGTGGTGTGGATGACTTTTATACATGTGGGTGTGTGTGTATGCCATTTAGTTGGTGACATTCGGCATTTCCTAATTAACATTAGAGATGAGTGAATGAAATCGGCATGTGTGTTTGTGAAAATGCCGAATGTGAATTTGGATAATATTGAGTAATGTATGTGCTTTAAAATGATGGAATGGAGTGGATGCTTTAAATGTGTTATGAACAATTATAAGTTAAATTAAGGGTTGCTAAAGTACCATTGTCATTGCCGAATATACAAACATACATATGCATGTGTAATTGAAGTATGAATGTTTAGCAAGATGGTTAAACTAGTTAAATTATTGATTTAGCTCAAGGAGTTAAAGGAGGTGAATCGAGCAAAGGCAAAGAAAAGGTTATCGAGTAGCCGAGTTGGAACCGTCTTACCCAACACGAGGTAAGTCATTAAGCATGTAGTTGGTATTATTTCAAATGGTCATAATGTTTATGTATTGATGCTGAATGGAATGAATAAATATACATATATATATATGCATGTACGTATGTGATGATGAAATTGTTGAATGAAAGGAAAAGAGGTAAGATGTACTGAGTTGTTGATCTCGGCACTAAACGTGCGGGTATAACCATTTATGACCATGAGATTCGCGCTAAGTGCGCGGGATTAAATTGTACAGCACTAAGTGTGCGATTTGACTATGTTGCACTAAGTGTGCGAAATGAATATGATGCACTAAGTGTGCGAAATGAATATGATGCACTGTGCGAAATGAATATGATGCACTAAGTGTGCGAATTGACCATGCGGCACTAAGTGTGCGAGTTTGACTATGTAGCACTAAGTGTGCGATTTGATTACGTAGCACTAAGTGTGCGAGTTGATTATATAGCACTGAGTGTGCGGACTCAATATACATTCGTGAATCATTATGGACACTATGTGTGCGACACTATTGAGTCGATCGCGGACAGCGGATCGGGTAAGTGTCTTGAGTACATGGCTAATAGGTGCTATGCTTATACTTGGTGTTGAGCTCGGTAAGTTTGAACCTATGTGACAACTATACTTGAAGTCACGTACATAAAATTTATCGTAGGATGGGTGAAAGGCCGTTTAGTCGTTTGATTGTAACGAAAATAAATTGATTTATGAAAATGCTTCAATGTCCTATTGATGAGTATATGGAATGTGAATGCATGAATTGATATGAAATTGAATCGATAGGTTGGAGGAACTATGGTATGGTTCGGAATGGATGGAGTAATTAGCCTCGTTCCATTTTGTTTTCTCTTGTGATAATGTTATTGATGGATGGTAGTGCATAGCTTATGACTTACTGAGTTATAAACTCACTCGGTGTTTCCTTGTCACCTATTCTAGGTTTCTTGGACACATCTCTTTTTGCGTGATTGGGCCGTCATCGAAGTCATCACACCGGATAGCAAATTTTGGTACTTTCTTCTTAGTTGGCTTAGAAGAACATTTTGGCATGTATAAGCTATTACGTTGTGTTTGAACTTTGGCATGTAAACTTTAAGCCATGCGAAAATGGCACGAATGTTCGATTGAGTTGGATCAAGGGTAGGCATGAAATGGACCTAGTTACTTTCGTAACAGATGCTGGCAGCAGCAGTGTCATGAGATTGAAAAATCACTAAAAATAGTAGGAGTGGAATTAATTGATGAATAAATTATGTAATCGAAGCTCGATGAGTCTGCTTTCATGAGGAAGTAACGAAAAGATCATATGGGCAGTATATTAAGAGATAATCAGATTATTGTGGGACAGGGCCAGAACGGTTTCTGGATTCCCTGCTCCGACTTTGGAAATTCATTACAAATTAACCAGAGATAATTAGGGGTCGTACCATATATGTACAGATTCCTCCCTGAGTCTAGTTTTCATAGAAACAAGCGGCATCAGTATTGAAGCCCCGTGCAGGGAGATATCCAAGTCGTAATGGGCAAAGGTCAGTGTAGTCGACCCCTGCAACTTGGGAGACTTTGACTAATAAACTGTACTAATTGGCCCGACCAAAAATTCTAGAAAAAAATACATAGATGGGCACATGAGTCTAGTTTCTGGGAAAAATTACGAAACTGATTTTCGAGTTACGAAACTCAAGATATGATTTTTAAAACGACTAGTACACAGATTGGGCAGTGTCTGGAAAATAAATTTTATAAGGGGTTAAAGTCAGTTAACACCTCGTGTTCGACTCCGGTGTCAGTTTTGGGTTCGGGGTGTTACAATGGACATGGTACACATGGCCATCAAAGTGGAAAAACAAATAAAGCGAAAAGGTGCTACCCGAGGCTATTCCACCATAAATCCTTTAAGATGGCGACAAGGTGCTAGCAAAAGCTTTCCATCGAACCGAGCAAAGGAGTCCATGGTGTTGCCCATCACAAATAAGTCTTTGGCCGAACCAAGGAAAGGTAAAGCCATTGAGAGTTCATCGAACCGTTCAAGAGATATCAAATGCTTTAAATGTTTGGGAAGAGGACATGTCGCAAGTCAGTGCCCAAACCAGAGCACCATAGTGTTGCGTGCCGGTGGTGATTTTGAAACGAAGGATGAAGAGGAAGATGAGGCCAAATTGAATTTCGACGAAGAAGAGCAATTGGAACACCCTGTCGAAGGTGAGTTGCTTGTAGTCAAACGAAGTTTAAGCCTTCAAGGAGTGGAGAATGAGCAACAATGAGAGAATATTTTCCATTTGAGATGTCAAATCCAAGGAAAATTTGTAGTATTATCATAGATGGTGGAAGTTACACGAATGTGGCAAGTACTTTCATGGTGGAGAAGTTAGGACTGCCGACCACCAAACATCCGAGCCCGTACAAGCTTCAATGGCTTAACGATGATAGTGAGCTTAAAGTCATGAAACAAGTCCTTGTTTCTTTCAGTATTGGAAAGTATTCTGATAAAGTTCTATGCTACATTGTGCCAATGCATGTGGGCCATTTGTTACTAGGACGACTATGGCAGTTCGACCGGTGAGTGGTTCATGATGGCTATACCAATAGGTATACCTTCATGCATTGTGGCAAGAATTGACACTTACACCATTAACTCTGAAGCAAGTATATGAAGACCAAGTCAAACTCAAAACTTCTGTAGGACAAATGCAAGAAAAATAAAAAAAGAGTACGAGTGGAAAATAAAAGAAAAATGAGAGAGCTAGAGGTAAAATTTTAAAAGAAAGTGAAAAGGAAGCAAGAAAAGAAAGAAATGAAGAAGAAAAAAAGAGAGAAAATAAGTGTGTTTGCAAAAGCGAGCGATGTTCGAAGAGCATTAACTTTGAGGCAACCTGTATTTGTACTCATGTACAAAGAAACTTTGTTAAACACTAACGAGTTATCCAAAGATCTACCTTCTTATATGTTGTCTCCTTTACAAGAATTAGAGGATGTTTTCCCAGATGAAGTGCCTAGTGGATTGCCTCCCATTCAAGGCATCGAGCACCAAATTGACCTAGTGCCTGGAGTCGCACTTCCTAATCGGCCTGCTTATCGAAGTAGCCTGGAAGAAACCAAGGAGTTGCAAAAGCAAGTTACTGAACTTATGAATAAGGGTTACATTCGAAAGAGTCTCAGTCCTTGCGCGGTGCTGGTTCTACTTGTGCCCAAAAAGGATGGTTCGTGGTGAATGTGTGTTAATTGTCGTGCCATCAACAAGATCACCGTCAAATATAGACAACCTAATCCTCGACTCGATGATATGCTCTACGAATTAAGTGGTGCCAAAATATTCACGAAGATCGATCTTAGGAGTGGCTACCATCAAATCTGTATGAAAAAAGGTGATGAATGGAAGACTGCCTTCAAGACCAAACATGGTTTGTACGAATGGTTGGTAATGCCATTTGGTCTTACAAATGCACCTAGTACTTTTATGCGATTAATGAACCATGTGTTGCGTCTTATATTAGAAAATTTTGTGTAGTTTATTTTGATGATATCTTGATATACAACAAGTCTTTGGAAGAACACATTCAACATTTGCGAGCGGTGTTAGAAACGTTGCGACAAGAGGTACTCTATGCAAATTTTAAAAATTGTTTGTTTTGCACTAACAAAATTGTGTTCTTAGGTTTTGTAGTGAGTTCCGAAGGATTGGAAGTTGATCAAGAGAAAGTTTGAACGATCCAAGAATGGCCACGCCCAACTAGCATTAGCCAAATCTGAAGTTTTCATGGGCTGGCTAGTTTTTATCGACGTTTCGTACCTAATTTTAGTACAATTGCTGCACCATTCACAAGTGTTATTAAGAAAAATTCAGCATTTTATTGGACAGATGAGCAAGAGAATTCATTTAATAAAATTAAACAATGTCTTGTCCAAGCACCTTTATTAGCACTTCCTAATTTTACTAAAACCTTGGAAATCGAATGTGATGCTTCAGGTGTGGGAATGGGGGCTGTGCTAATCCAAGATGGAAAACCGGTGGCGTATTTTAGTAAGAAGATAAGTGGGACTGTTCTCAATTATCCCATGTATGAGAAGGAAATGTATGCCTTAATTCGATCCCTTGAGACATGGCAGCATTACTTGTGGCCAAAAGAATTCGTGATTGACTCCTATCACGAAGCTTTAAAGTACATCAAGGGTCAACATAAGCTAAACAAGCGCCATGCAAAATGGATTGAATACCTAGAATCCTTTCCATATGTCATCAAGTATAAGAAAGGTAAAGAAATAGTGGTTACTGCCCTATCAAGGAGGTACACTTTATTGTCTTATCTTGATTCTAAGCTACTTGGGTTTTCTTATTTAAAAGAATTTTATGTTGTTGATTATGAACTTGGTAATATCTTTGCTTCTTGTGAGAATGGATCTTTCAAGAAGTTTTATAGGTACGAGGGATTCCTTTTTAAGGAAGGAAAGTTATGCATACCACAAGGCTCGGTCTGAGAATTGCTTACGCAAGAGGTTCATAGTGGATGTCTCATGGGCCACTTTGGTATAAGTAAGACACTATCAACCTTATAAGAACATTTTTATATGTCGAGAATGCGAAGAGATATTGCACATGTCTTTGAGTGTTGTGTGACTTGCAAACGAGCAATGTCCAAAATTCAACCACATGGTTTGTATATGCCGCTGCCCATACCTAAATTCCCTTGGATGGATGTATCCATGGACTTTGTCCTTGGGTTACCAAGAACAAAAATTGGAAAGGACTCTATATTATAGTAGTTGATAGATTTTCGATAATGTCTCACTTTATTGCATATGCCAAGACTGATGACACTGTTCATGTAGCTAATCTATTCTTTAGGGAAGTTGTTCATTTACATGGAATCCCAAGAACGATTGTATCTAATCATGATGCAAAGTTTTTGAGCCATTTTTAGAGATCATTATGGGGAAAGCTTGGAATGAAGCTATTATTTTTGACCATTTGTCATCCACAAACGGATGGAAAAACGGAGGTGGTAAACTGAGTATTGGCTACTTTGTTGCGTGCCATCGTTCGTAAAAATTTAAAGTCGTGGGAAGAATGTTTACCTCACATCGAATTTTCTTACAATCACTCTGTCCACTCTGCTACTAAGTTTTATCCTTTTGAAGTAGTTTATGGCTTTAATCCATTAACTCCCCTTGATTTCTTGCCATTGCCTAATGATCAATTTGTACATGTAGATGCCAAGAAAAAAGCCGAGTACGTCAAGGAGCTCTATCAAAAAGTGCGAGCTAAAATTGAAGCCCAAACTGAGAGCTATGTTCAAAGAGCGAACAAAGGAAGAAAACGAGTTATTTTTCAACCCGGTGATTAGGTCTAGTTTCATATGAGGAAAGAACGGTTTCCAACCCAATGACGATCTAAGCTGTTACCATGAGGATATGGTCCATTCCAAGTTATTGAACGGATCAATGAGAATTCATATTGACTTGACTTACTGGGTGACTATAACATTAGTGCGAGCTTTAATGTTGTTGATTTGTCTCCTTTTGATACAGGTTCTGACTTGAGGACAAGTCGCCTTCAAGAGGGGGGAATGATACGACCTTAGCCCGAGATGTTTCTACTGAATCCATTAAGCTGCCATAAGGGCCTATAACTAGTTCACGAGCTAAAAAATTTAAAGATGCATTGGCAAGCTATGTGGATCGAGTCTGGGATGAACAAGAAGCTGAATCTAATCGTCATGCATGGATTAACCCAATAGGCATCACTTGTAATTTATTGCAAGTTGAATTGAAATTTTAATAATTCATCTTAGATTAATAAATGAGTTGTTGGTCATTAATTCAACTCATCTTAGTTTTATTATTGAACTTCATTTAATAGATGCTTCATAATTAATCTAGTTCCTAGGATTATTTATTGATGCATGAGTTAAGTTCATTTAATTATGCTTCTTTAATTAACTAGTTGCTGGAGTAATTGATGCATATGTTTTAGTTCATTTACTTAAGATAAGTATTAATGTGTGTTATGTTTAATAAGTGTTTACATATGTTTGAGAAGTTCATTTTAATGTTTTTATTGCAGGAGTCATTTCAAGTCATAACTATTACAATTCAAGGCTGTTACAAATTAAATAAAGTGGCTGGTCAAGTCATTTTCAGTTACAAAGTTAAGGGGCTGTTACAATAGAGGTTTAACACATCATTTAAAAGATTTTAAAGAGTGGATTATTGCTTCTTTAAATTCTGCAGCAAGCTGTTCAACTATCTACCGTTTTTGCTGCTTCAAAAGAATTAATTCAAGCATTCAAAACACCTTTAAGGTGCTAGTGACTATTCAGCTAACCAAAGGACATTTCAAGAGTCACTTTTCAAGCATTCAAGGTCAATTATGTAGCTGAATTGAAGTGAATTAAATGGTGAAGTTATTTGGTTCCAGAATTCCAAGAGACTTGAGTTTTATTTTAGCTTTTAAGATGAATACTTATGACCATACAACTAGCCTTTTTCTAGCCTTATAAATATGTGTGTAATCAACCTTTTGAAGGGACTTTTGGACATTTTGAATAAAACTCTGTTCATTTAGTGAGAGATATTTTTTTCTCCGATTTTGTACAAAGACTTGTTAGCTTATCTACAAAGCTAGTGGCGTCAACCCGTTCTTTATTTTATCCCAAACTTATCACTTTATAATGTGTGGCGTTCGAACCCTATACCAAGGTTCCTATCTTTCTACATAGTGGGTCGAGGTTTTGAATGAACTTTCAATCTATCTCAAAAACTTATAAGTGGTGGCTCGACACTTACTAGTGTCGGTTCTTACTTGTATCTTGAGCCATTTCTTTCCATCATTTAACCATAACCAAACACATCCAATTATTTATGAACCTTGTTGTTTTTAAAAAATATTAAGCCTATTTCACCAATTTTACTAATAGCCATCCATTTGATCCTTACTTCATCGTAGACGATCGGGCAATACAAATACGACTCGACTCATCATCGAGGCAGATCGTATCAATCTTCTTTCTCTAAAAACTTGTTTGAGTTTCAAAGGTTGGGTTTAACAAAGGTAGTGCAGAAAATTACTCCCTAAAACCAAAATTTCCTAAGTTCCATGTGTGTTCTGGCCATAGCAAATATCTCCTAATTTACTCAGTTCATTTGTTACCTAACTCAAGTTACTCTAGCTCTAAGCATACTTGAAATTTATAAACCATTTATATTTGTTTTTTTCACTAAGAATTATTATTAGGGAATTTAGCATGTCACAAAATTCTCTAACTTGACAATCACAATGGAGCATACATTGAATTACTAGGTACTCAATCATGTCACAAGTTAAATAGAAATCACTCTTGAAGCTAAGGCTTTTGACCTAGAAGATGGATGGAGCAAACAAGCACCTCCTTAGCTACTCAACCTGTTACTACAATGGAGTGCCCCTAATATATTTTTATTACACACTCTTACTTAAACTCACCTTTCTAGTCAACAACATAATGGAGAAAACAAAATGGTACTGACTTACTCGGCGATTCTAAACATTGGAGTGCCTACTTTCCTTTATTTAATAATACTGAGGCAATATGACTGAATTTGGCTTCCAAAAGTCCCTAAGTTCATCAGAAGATACTCACTATAATCTAAAAAAAACTGAGTATAAGACATCTCATTTTTAGAAATTAATTTCAAGCAACCAATCCTAAGCTAAATTCACCTAATCCATTGTCACATGTTATAGGTGTATTAAAGAATCTAAGCTCATCATCGAACATCATAAGTACAGATTGTACTCTTCATAGGCAAACATTACTTAATAGGTACATTATAGTGGCAAAACAAATTAAACTATACTAAAATTACTGTACTAAAATGATCATACATCTAAATATAAAATGCAACCTAAATGCACAACACACCCTCAAACCTAAGGGATGCATTGCCCTTAATATAAGAGAACAACCAAAAGAGAAATTTGTACAACAAACATCATGGTAAAATAATTGAAATGCAAAATGCATGAAAGAAATAGAAAACTTAGCTGGCTTGGACTAGCATTTAGGTACTTCATTCTGCCTGACGAGTGGATTTACGGGCAGTAACTTTAAATTGCCAGTTCCTCTTTTTGGGGTTCATTTCTTCCCCCTCGTTAGTTTCCATGAGCTCATTGATCAGACGATCGATGTCACGTTCTTGTACAATTATGGAAGTTGGTGGCGAAGGTGGAACAAGGTCCTTACCTTTGGTGGTGGCAGTAGTGGCAATGTCATGTTTTTCTTCTTCTTCATCCTTCTCAATATTTAGGGATGTCGTCTTTTCGAGCTCCTCGACAGCATCAGAGAATGGGAGCAAAGTGGCGGGGAAGACATGAAATTCTGGCATTGGCTTTGTAAAATTCTTTTATAGGGATCTCCTGAGAGCCAAATCCCTACTCCTCAAATAAGTCCAATATTGAGCTTGTTGCTATTGGGCCTGGACCATCTCTTCAGCCAGGTGAAACTACTAATTTTCAAAAAGGGACATCCTCTGCTCCAACTACTTTAGGGAATGTAACATTTGCTATATGAATGAGCTAGGAGAACCTGAAGGTGCAGTCGTGGGAGAATACGCAATAGTAGAAGTGGTGGCCTGACTATGCTGAGTTGCCTTGGCAGCATCAATGCCTTGGCTCATGGAAAAGATGGTCCTGGATAGTTCGTCCTTGTTAATGGTGATATCCTCATCTGTATTAAAAGGGACTCGGGCGATTTGACATAAAGCAGTAATAAAGGAGGGGAAGTTTAAGCTACCAGCATTCTTCTCAGCACACTGGTGTACCTCCTGAAAAAGGATCCCACCAACATTAATTCTTTTCCCTTTTATGATGGAGTACAGTAAAAGCATTCTCCCCTTCAAAAGTGTTGTATTGTATGGAGATGACATAAGTCAGCTTTTCAGAAAATGATACCACACTTTCCCTATAGGCTTCAAAAAAGCCCTCTCAACAATATAACACTCTTGACTGGAAATAGTCAATCGTGTACCCTCGATACATAAATCATCGAATACCTAGGTTAAATCCTTAGTAGTGATATTGTCAAAAAACGGTGTGTGTTCATCTTGCACACCAGCGAGACCAAACTGTGCATTAATATGATCTTCATTAAAAGGAACAGAAGTGCCCCTTACGTAGATAAAAGGAGAATAAGGAGAATTTACATGGGCATAAAATTCTTGAAAAATTTTCCCTAAAATGTCCTTGCGGTGCAAATAGAAAATACTCCACCCATGATTTTCTATTATGGAGGACACAGATTTGTCATATCCCATGTATGGTTTGTCATTAAACAAGAACCCTTGCTCAAAACAAAAAGGGTGCTTTGTGATGTTGTTATTGTATTTCGTGGTTACGACACTGTTAAAGGATGTCTTTGGCTGAGTAGTACCAGCCCTTGATGGGTCAACAGTTTTGGAGATAGTTTTGATGCGATCCATTCAAGAAGAATGGAAGAAATCTTGGAGAAGGTAGTGGAAGAAAAGATAGGAGATATTGAAGAGAAAGAACAGTAAAAATATAAAATTTTGGAGAAACTTAAGAGACATGAGCAACTGAGAAGAGAAAAATAAGGGAGATAGTGATGACAGTTCAATAAAAATGAAACGTGCTAAGGGAGCAGCATGATGTGGAGGAGGAAAGAAAGAAATTAATAAGATTTGGAGGGGGGAATGTGAAGTGACCTAGTCCTCAAACAAAAATTTTTACTTCTCTTCCATGCGCTCGCCAAGTAATAGAATTGGCCTAGATATAAAATAAATAAATCTCTCCCTTGGATTTTTCTGCCCAGTCAACCCATATTACCTCATACCACATTATCCATTCAAATTCTCTCTGCGATATCCTATGCCCTAGAACAAATCTTTCATGAACCATGAAGCGAAATTTTCCTAATTTAAATCAAGATTCATTTCTTCACAATGGCACAAAACCAATTCTAGATTTTTCAAACAATCTTTAAAATCATTACCGAACACACAAAAATCGTCCATGATGACTTTAAGAAACTTTTCAACCATGTCAGAGAATATGACCATCATACAATGTTGAAAAGTTACCGAGGCATTACATAACCCAAATGACATCCATCTGAATGCAAAAGTACCGTATGGACATGCGAAAGTTGTCAAATCTTGGTTATTGGGAGATATGGGAATCTGATTATTTCCCGAATAACCATAAAAAAATAGTAGAAAGGTTTCCCAGCTAATCTATCCAACATCTGATCAATGAATGATAGGGGAAAATTGTCCACCCTAGTTTCCTTGTTAAGTTTGCGGTAATCCATACATACTTTTCATCCCGTGATAGTGTGAGTTGGTATGAGCTCATTGTTCTCATTACTTACCATTGTGACAACCCCTTTCTTGGGTACATATTGTATAGGACTCACCCATGAGCTATTTGAAATTAGGTAAATGATGCCAGCGTCAAGCCACTCAATAATCTCTTTCTTGACAACTTCTTCCATGATCGGATCCAGTCTTCATTGTTGTTCAATGAAATTGTTAGGGCAATTCTCCAACAAAATTTTATGCATGCCGAATGCAGGGCTAATTCTCTTTATATCTGCCAAGGTCCATCCCAATGCCTTCTTAAATCACCGAAGAACTTCTAACAACCTTGCCTCTTGCTCAGGTGTCAGCTCCGCAGAAATTACTACCGACAATGTACTGTTGTTGCCCAACTATGAATATTTCCAATGCTACGACAAATGTTTTAACTCTAGTGTAGGAGGTTCCTCTATAGAAGGTTTAGGAGGACTGAAAGATTGAATTGATAAATCCAAAGATTCAAATATCTTCCCTGATCTATCTATTATCTGCTTGGCTTCCATAAATTCACCGAGTTCCTCAAAACTTACTGTACCATTCATCTTAAGTGAATCTTCGTCACTGTAGGAATTGCTGTGGAAAAACCTGATCAACTTCTCCACTACTATTTCTATCAAGCTAATGGCGTGGCATTCATCATTAAAATCAACATATTTCAAAGCATTAAATACATTGAAGGTAACCTACTAAACATTTACCCTCATAGTGAGCTCGCCTTCCAACACATCAAATAATATCTTGCCTGTATCAAGAAAAGGTCTTCTAAGAATAATTGACACATTTCGGTTAGCTTCACATCTCTGAAATAAGAAAATCTATAGGAAAGATAAATTTATCTACTCTTACTAGCACATATTCTATTTTACCTCCGAATGCACGAAGGATTAATCAGCTAGTTGCAATGTAACCGTAGTAGGTCTTGCTTTTCCAATTCCCAGCTTCCTGAAAGTAGACATAGGCATTAGATTTATACTCGCTCCTAGATCACATAACGCCTTACCAACATAATAATTTCCAATTGAACATGGGTGAATTATAATTCCTTAGGTCCTTCAACTTTGGAGGTAATTTATTTGTCAACATTACTGTGCTCCCTTCAGTGAGAGCAACAATATCAAATTCACCCAATTTACGCTTATTTAACAATATATCTTTCATAAATTTCACTTAATTTGGCATTTTCTCCAAAGCTTCTTCCAGTGGTATGTTGATAAGGAGTTGCTTCAATACATCCAAAAATCTTTTGATTTGAATATCCTACTTAGAATTATGAAATCGCTGAGGAAAAGGTAAAGGTAGTCGTCCTTCAAGTTGCTGATACTGTTTTACCATGACATTTTTGTTGACAACATGATCTGATTCTGACACAACATTTTGTTGCTTACCCTTTTTGGGTGCAATATGTTTTTCAGATGAGTAAGAATTCTTTCCCTGGTTGAGGCTGGAGTTGTCTTTTTCTACAGTGGTACCTTAAATAATGCCTTCTAGTTGAGTCCCACTTCTAAGAGTAATTGCTTTGCAATATTCCTTGTCTTGTGTTCTTAAATTCTCTGTATCACTTGACAGTACTCCTTATGGCCTTGAATTCAAAGCATTCTCCATTTGCCCCATTTGATTCTTAAGAGCTGGGTGAGACGTAGCCTGACTCTAAATTACTACAGTCTGATTCTAAATTACAACATCATTTTTAGCCATATATTCCTTCAACAAGGCTTTGATGGATGTCGAGGACGATGAAGTTTTACCCTATTGAATATTTTGTCTCGGTAGAGGATGCTTATAACCTTGCAGTGCATTCTGCCTTGCAACATTGTTTTAATTCTCTACACATTGATTATTCCAACTAAAACTCAAATACTGCTTCCACCTTGAATTGTAGGTCTTAGAATAGGGATTACTATTCCGGTTAAAGTTACCCATGTAGTACACAAATGTTAGGTTTGATGGGCATTCATCAAACACATGATCTTCACCATAATAAACACACGATAGCTCAACTACTTTCATCTCTTAAACTGTAGTGGGTTTCTTCATTATTTTGATCATATTAGCTAAGGAAGATACTTGAACTGTCAATGAAGTGATTACAAAAAGCTCTATAGTACCAGCAGCTCTCTTGCCCGTTCCAACTCTTGTGGTCAGATATTGATAATCATTGCTGGCAATTTTTTCCAAAATCACATATGCTTCATTATAAGATTTATCCAAAAAGTACCATTGGCAGAAGCACGAACTACCATTCTCGTATACGCATTCAACCCATTATAGAATATCTGCATCTGAGTCCAGTGTTGAAATTTATACAATGAAGATTTCTTAATTAAGTCTTTAAATTGTTCCCAAGCTTTATATAGTGTTTCATCCTCTGATTACTAAAAAATGTGATGTCATTACTAATCTTGGCATTCATATTTGGTGGATTATACCGTGGCAAAAACCTTTGGCAAAGATCATTCCATGATGCCACTATTCCCAATGGGAAAGCATTCAGCCATGCTCTCGCACGATCTCTTAAAGAAATGGAAACAGTTTAAGTTGCAGAGCATATTTAGGAACACCCTATTGTCTAAACGAGTCATAAACCTCTAGGAAAAGACTTAAATGCAGTCTTGGATCTTTAGTAGGTAATCCACTAAACTGTCCTACTGTTTGTAACATCTGAAACATTACCGGTTTTAGCTTTAATTGTTGAGCTTGAATTTGTGGTCTGACTATCCCTAGATTTAGATCATCCAAAATTAGCACGACATGCTCTCGGATTGGTCTGTCTCGGTCATCTATCACCCTCTGAATATGAGGATCAACATCCTAACCATTCAAATTATCATTTAGACCAGGTATCACCCTACAAACAGGAGGATCACTGTCCTGACCATTCAGGTTATCATTCAGACTAGACATCACCCTACGAATAGGGGATTAACATCTTGGCCATTCATATTATCATTGAGACCAGGATCATTCCCGTTACTACCCATTTTTTGCAGTTCTTTCTGTCTTCTTCGTATAGTTCTTCCGATCTCTCGGTCAAAAGGATATTCTTTGTTATAAAAAATGCCTCTTCTCATGCACTGATGACAAACCAATAGAAATTAAATTAAACTAAGTTAAATAAAACTAATGGATTTAAGTAAAATAGCCAAACCAGATTACACCAATTTGTCGATCCCCGACAACAGTGACAAAAACTTGTCTAGTGTGAATATGATAAGCGAATTATGCAAGTACACACGTGGGAATAAGTAATAAAGTGTTAAGTAAGATCGTCTCCACAAGGATCAAATTATGTATAAAAGTGATCAAGTTATTATAATGAATTATGATTACTACTATGCCAAACAAAGATAAGTATGTAGTGGTAATTTAGAGGGATAATAATGTGTGCTAAATGTGTATTGCCTAATATTGGAAAATGTTCAGGCTAAAGAAGAGTAAAAATACAATGGCAATTATGAGAATAACTACTAGTATAATATGTAACGAACAAGTAAACATCTAAATATGTTATGGCAAGATGCTACGAAAAAGGATAGAGGATATACGATACTGATTTGAAAGGTTGGGATTACTAAGTATCTACCCTTCCTACCAATAATGCCTCAGTAAAATCATACTCAATCTACTATTCAGAAGAGTTCTAAAGTGGTTTGCTTCTTTCTAGAGAAAAACCTCAAGTTACATTACCTCAAGCAATATATGTCTATATTCCTTTAGTGTGGTATCCTGCACTGTTTGTTTTATGGGATGCTGCACAGTTGTCTATGTCTAGGGATTGTACGCATAAAATTTAGAAATAAAAACAATTGAATGAAACAATAAATTATTTAAGATCTATGCTTCAACCATTAAAGAAAATAAAAGTTTCATCATGTAATCTCAACCATATGAGATTTAGTTCATGGGCTTTGTAAGTAAAATTCAAAACCAAAATATCAGCCAACATCGTATCAATCAAATAAATTCAAGGGAGAATAATTAAGAAATAATGGAAGAACTTTGGGAAAATGGCTTTCGCCAAACCAATCCATAATCCAGTAGCACAGTGTCTTGTAGTGGCTGAGAGGAACTGCCTTTGGTTTCCTCTTTCCGTCTCTACTCAGCTGCTACCCACTATTTTTGCCTACAGATCTCCACCGCTTATGGTTTCTTCCTTTGGATTTTTATAAGCTTTTCTTCCTAGGGTAAATCCAAAAGCCCACGATATCTTCTCTTATTTTTTAGGCAGGTTTTTCTGGTACAGGTAAAGTTGGATGGGGACGGATATGCGTTGAGTGTTGACTTGGTCATCTTTCTTGAATTTCCACGACATACAAGGTGGAAAATTGTCCAACCTTTTACCCTGAAAAATGTTCATTCCTTTATTTCTATCTCCATATCTTGCAGCTGCCAAACCACCAAACACAGCCCTTCCACACGCAATTAAAAGTACATAACATTTAAACACAGTCCAAGTTCCTAATGCAATTATAAAAATATTAATGAAATGTCCTAAAATGCCACTACATGTACCTAAGTACAAGTCTAAAGGCATGAAATATAACTATTTTCAAGTTAGTTGATAAAGCCAAAGCTATTGAAGAGATTCAGTCTCTGCTAACTGAAACTGGACTTGGAAAGCAATTGTCTGGGTGAGTGTCCAAAAGGGATCGCGAATAGTGAAATTTAAGAAGGAATGTCAATGGAGATTTTTGATTAGACCATTCGTGACAACGAAACAACACCCAGGAGGGAAATGAGGGTTTGCATAAGTCTGAGACCTGGGCATTTTGCGAGTAATGCGAACGAAGTCATCCTAGGAATTGTCAAAAGATGACTAGAGGTTGTTTCAAGTTCGGTTCTAATAATTAGTTGATAAAAGATTGTCCAACATGTCGGGAGGGATCGCAAGCTCAAACTACAGCCCCCACTCAAGTTTGAGTTAGTGCTCGTGGTCGAGGAATAAGCAGAGGTGGTGGGACAAGACAAGTTGGATAGCGTACATTAGCCCACACTGCTGTGACCGAAGATGATTCAGGAGGCCTTACATGAGTATATTTTGTGAGGAAATCTTATAAGAAAAGTGCCATCAATGTTATTATAGGTACTTTCACTCTACGAACTATTCCATTATTTTCCTAGATTGATTCTAGTTCCAGGAACTCGTATGTTTTGAGCGAACTAGCTAGTGAATTGGGAATTCCAATAGAAACAATAGATAAGGGTGTGAGTGTCACTAGGTCATTTGGTCAATAGAGTGTACTGTAGGTGTCCATTGATGTTTCAAGGTCAAATTTTCTATGCGAACTTGATTTAATTTCCATTCTATGGGATCGACATGATCTTGGGGATGGATTGGTTGACTAAGTGTAAAGCCCAGATCGAATTCGATCTAAAAAGAGTCACCTTGTGAAGTATTAAAGACAAGGAAGTTGTGGTGCTTGGTGAGCAAGCTCAGTTTATGTGTAATGTGGCTTCAACATTGAAGGCAGAAAAGATGTTGGGTTAAGGCTACGAAGCCTATTTCACTTTTGTGATGGGTTTGTAGGATGTCGCGAAAGGGGTTTGTGAGATATAGACTGTGAAAGACTTTTCTGATGTGTTTCCTTACAAGTTACATGTATTACCTCTAGACCGCACAGTGGAGTTCACCATTGAATTGTATCCTAGTAGTTCACCAGTGTTCATTACATCGTATCACATAGCACCCATGAAGCTTAAGGTGTTAAAGATATAACTTCTTGAGCTACTTGATAGAGGCTTTAGTCAACCAAGTATTTCGCCTTGGGATTCGCCAG
Organism: Gossypium hirsutum; assembly: GCF_007990345.1. Lineage (NCBI taxonomy): Eukaryota > Viridiplantae > Streptophyta > Magnoliopsida > Malvales > Malvaceae > Gossypium > Gossypium hirsutum. The sequence goes on along the minus strand of NC_053440.1, from coordinate 25,614,362 downwards.
TGCTATTTGTAAAGAAGAAGGATGGTAGCTTAAGGATGTGTATTGGCTACTAGTAGTTGAATAAATTGATTGTAAAAAAAAGTACCCATTGCCAAGAATTGATGATTTGTTTGACCAGTTGTGAGGAGCCATAATGTTTTCGAAGATTGATTTGAGATCTGGTTACTACTAGTTTAAGGTGAAGGAATCTGATGTTTTGAAGATAATATTCAAAATAAGATATGCACACTACGAGTTTCTGGTGATTGCCTTCGAGTTGACAAATGCATATATTGCTTTCATGGACCCAATGAATTGAATGTTACATGAATACCTAGGTTGATGTGTGGTAGCGTTCGTCGATAACATCTTGGTGTATTCACGAACTAGGGAAGAGCCCGAATCTTATCTGCGAACTGTGTTGCAAGTTTTGTGAGAGTAGCAGTTGTTCGCGAAGTTCAGTAAGTGTGGGTTTTGTGAGAGTAGCATTTTTGGGGCACATAATGTCAACTCGAGGGGTTCGCGCAGACCAAAGAAGATTGAAGTCATTGTGGAGTGGAGATCGCCAAAAAGTGTTACTGAAGTGTAAAGCTTTTTAGGGATCGCAAGGTACTATCGCAGGTTTGTTGAGGGGTTTGCCACTATAGCTATAAGCCCCTAAACCCGACATAGACGTTATGGTCGAATCTCGAATATCACATTGGCCATGATAATGGCGTGAAAAATTTTTAGCTATTTTGTTTCAAAAATTGTTATCTCTTTTATTTAAAATTGGCATGTTTATTTATTTGAGAAACTCTAAGATAATTTCAAAAATAAAAAAATCTTTGAAAAGTCCAAGTTTGAGCATTTGAAGTAAATGTTTTAATTTGAAAATGTTGCAGCGGAAAAATTGACAAAAATCGTACTAGTTGGTTCAAAATCATTATTTGATACATTTAATCTAATTAACTGAATAAAAGGATTTAAGTTTAGTAAAAACGTGTTCTTGAATTTGATATAAAATCATTGGGTTGAAATCGTAATTGTATTGAAAATTCCAGTTTTTTATATCGATTTGATAAACCATTCTTAATAAATGTTTTGAATCCAAATCATGCAAAATCAATCCAAAATCCAAATCAATGTCCCATGCCACAGTCCACAAATAATAAACAAACAGTCCCAAAATACCGAATAATAATGTATTAAAGTTTATACGTAAATGTCTGAGTAATCCTTCGTAAGCCTGACCCTTGCCCTAACCTCGTGGGTTATCTAAAATTTCAGGAAATTGAGGGGGTGAGCTTTTAAAGCCCAGTGTGAATTCAACATAAAAGAAAATAATATTGAATTCAAACATTTCATAATTATAGCAACATTTATATTTCAACATAATTTCACATATAGCAAGGTGCATGAGGATGACCATACAAAGCTATTTTTGAAATCAATGCAAGTTTGTCCAAAACATTCGTACGTACCACTGATACACACCTATTCGGAAATGTGCCCATATTGTAGTAACCATGTAACTATTTTCTATTTATTTGAACGATGAATTAATAAATAAAGTTAATTTCACATTTCACTATTATGTATTTTTTATTTCTCTCTTTTATATTTTGCATTCATCGTGAAATTGTGACAAGAAAATATTAGCTCATTGATTGTCTAAGTTCAAATGAAGATATGTGACATTCTAAGAATGTTTACATTGTAAGAAAGAGAACTTACTTCAGTAGATAATCTAAATAAGTCCGTAATCCTGTAAAAGAATCAAGGTGAGCATTTGATTCAAATATTGAGGAGGATTATTAAGTCGTCTTCAATTTCAATTAGGGAGAGGCCTAGTCTTGGCTATCGGAGCAGTTAACTCCACAGGTATAGACATAGATGTATTCATTGGTAGAATGATACATTGGACTGGACCCAAGATGAATTAATTCTGAATCTGTTTGTGAATTAATTCAATTGTGACGTTCATGGTGTGATTTACCTAAATCCTGAGTTAGTCAATGACCATGCGTATTGATCGGTTGTTTAACGTCACAACAATAATGTGCAAGCGTACGCTATCGATGCAAGTATAGTAGACAGATGTGAGTCTATCCGATATCGATCTCACAGGGATGGTTTCCTTTTGTCTATTAATGTCGGTGCAATAACTAGATAGAAATGAGATAAATTGTGAGGATACTTGTCTGAGCAACAACTTGAAAACAATAAAATAAAATATGATAATGATAAACTAGGATCCCCAACATGAATCTTCAGCAGAATACTAAGTGCTCACAAGGTATAAAAGGATAGCTGATTGTCGAGGCAATAAATTTCAATGTATATCTTACCAAGCGTCACTCTTCTATTTAATCTGAGACTTAAACATGCACATTAACCTCACCTTCCGATGATGGCAATATGGCACTACTAAGAATAAGTGGACTAAATTCTTGTAATCCTCACTCAACTTCCGTTGTAATGCTTGTTGGCTCAAACTGTCACTACACTTTCTAGTGTCAGTGATTGCAATAACACTTTCGTGTTAAGAAACATTCAAACCCCAAGATTAAACAATAAAAGCAAGATTGAATAAGATAACATTTAACCAAGAATTCATGTGTACTTCCATACAAACAGAAAACAGAGAGTAATCACCAGCATTTAGAAAGAAATAAGAAAGAATCGAGTGGAGAATACTATTCCTAGACAACTCGACTGAATCTCTCTATTCCCTCTTATCTCGCACTTAGGTCTTCTTGTTAGAAGCTAATCTGCATCAATTTTCATGTTGGCTCACCCGTGAGAGGCTTAAGCTGCCATAGTCGCAAGCTTCAAGGTAGGATGAAGAAGATGATGGTCAATAAAAAGCTCTCCTCATTATTTTTCTTCTCATGTCAACCTTTTATGACCTCCTCTAACAGTAAAGGTGTCATTTCCTCAGAATTATTCTATCATTGTACGTACATGTTGGTTATACCAGATTGGACAGTTCACGCTTTAGTTCTTATCTAGATAGCTATCAAGTGCGACGACAATTCTGGATGCAATCTAGAATTAACTCATGCAGCGACATTAATACAGAAAGATAGAAAAATTATGGATAAAATAGGCTAGGATTCACTGAATTATAAAATGCAATTTACTAAACTGAAAATGCTAAAATATATACTGAGGACAACTAAATGGGAACAATTTAACCAATAAGTAAGGAGGAAAACCTATGTTCTTTCTAGTACTATCACGTATGCAACTCATGTGCTTTGATATAAGTAGAGGCTAATGATAAAGAATGAGGCGTATAAATACAAAAGAGGATCATAAAGTTTGTTTAATTCATGGATTTGACTTAGGGTTCTATGCGTTTTGATAGAAACTTGGATTTTAAAATAACCTGAAACACAAATAAATCCAAGTCAGATAAAAAATAAATAAAAAAATTAAAAATAAAAAATCAATGAGTAAAATAGAATAATGAGATCAAAGATTAGAATAATAAAGAAGAAAAGAAAGAAGATAGATGAAAAAGATAGAACGTGGCGTGTAGAAGTCTTAAGAAGCCTTGGAATCAAGAAGAATCCACAACTCCCTTTAAGCAGCTCTAATTCCTCCTCTAATAAAGAAAAATTAGCAAGAAAAAGTTTAAAGATGATCCCCACAATCTGAAAATATTGTTAAAACTCTTCTAAAAAAAACTCAAGAGAAATTTTTCAAAGAAAAACTTAAAGAGAATTTATTAACTCAAAAGAGAAGTTGAATAATAATCAATTGCATATGTATACGAGTGAACGTCCATGATACTTATAGGCCCCCAAAATAATTTTTTCTAACCCTAACAGAATAAGTAACATGACAACTCATCAAATAAAAAAATAATTCCAACTGTGGACTTTTAATAGGAATTCAACCAAAGGAATTAAATGGGCTCTTTGGGCTGAATTCTTACATGATGATCCATTAAAATAAAATTGGACCTATAGTTTAAATATTTTACAATTTGGCCTGATATTCAATTAAATTACTTTTAATGGGAATTTAGCCAAAGGAATTAAATGGCTTGTAGACATCTTAATGGGTCATTTTTCAAGAACTTGGTCTTATGATCCGTTTGCCCTCGAAATTGACTTGTTCAAGCTCGTACATGAAATTCAATGTGCCTTGGCTGCAAGATGCGGTTTCTTGGATCAAGATTTCCAAGATTTGAAATCTTGATTTTCTTGATTCTTTAAATTGTTTGAAATAGCAAAATCGGACCAAGATTCGATTTCTTAATTTTCTTGAAAACAAGAAAGTGAATCTTGATTTTCTTTTTCGGTCATGTGCATAGCTAGGGCCTTGGTAATAAAGTCTTAAATGGGTTCATTCAATCTTACTTAGATATGCTTAGCTTTTGACCTCATTATTGGGCATTGAGAAAATTTGAGCCCATTACGTTCATGAGCCTGATTTTGGGCCTTGCGACTCATATCATTCCCCTCTTCCTCAAAAAGATTCGTCCTTGAATTTGAAACATCATAGGGAGATAAGTCAGTAGTATTAAAAGTAGAACTTATATTATACTCACTGGCCAGATCTATTTGATAGGCGTTGCGATTGATACGCTTGAGTACTTGGAAAGACCCATCTCTATCATGAACTTTGAATTGGACAGAGCTACTTGTATCACTTATGCTCTAAAGATGATCCAGCCCATAGCCAGTATGTTGGGTACATGAGTTGTGTATGGCATTGCTTTATTAGCAACAGTGGAATTCATAACTTAATTAAAGAGTTAATGATATGCTCTCATTGAAATTGTGTGGATTGATAAATATGGAACGTGGTCACGGGTTGCTTATTCTCAAACGAGGAATTTATCGGAGTCATTTGTTGACAGTGATCATATTAATCATTAAGAAGACACAATGGTGACAATGAGATAAAATAGGATTGTATTAAGTGAACAGATTTAACTAAAAGAATCAAGGATATCATATAAGGGTAACACACACACGACAAGGTAATTGGACAAAATAGTTGGATGAATTTTTTCGTAAAGAGTATACAATAAGGAGTTTTCAATCATGGTACTTCTTGTGGATGGACTCCATGATTAAGTAATTGCGAATTATTGAAACAATGCTTCTGGGCATAATTGCAATTACTAGAGCCTGATTTTATATGTCCGATTGGTCCCTCCGCTAGCTCAACAAAAGCTCGATCAAACTAATTTGAATCAGAAGAAAATTCTATGACTTTTGAAATAATTTAATTGAGTCAATTTATTCGATGTGGAATTAAATTAAGTGGTCGTGAGAATTTTTCAACTGTAGAATTTGATTAAATAATTTTCTTGAAAAATTAATTTGAAAATCTAAGTGATTTTTGGAAATATTAATTTTGATTAAGTAAAATTAAATTAATCAAATTAATTAAAATTAATATGATATTTTTGGAAATTAATTTTCAAGTCAAACAAATTGGCCCAATGGGTAATTAAACTTAAAAATTGGACCTGAGATCATAAATTGGGCCTGAAAGCCCAAAAACCAAGACCAAGACCTAAAATCTGGTCAAATTTGGCCCGATATGTGAAATCGGGGCTGACGGTCCAACTGGTGACTAGACTAAACTGGTCAGGTCGTCATTGACCTAGACCGAACTGGCAACAGTCGAACCGGCTTGGCTTACATCACCAGATAAGGCGGTGTTGATGATTGCCACGGTGGTGTTTCGGTGGCCGGCGGTGGTTGGTCTTCGGTGGTGGAGCAATGGAAGGGTTATACTCCTACTCAGACTTTACCAAAGAATTTGATTTCAGATTAAATATTCTAAAAATAATGTTATTTTAATAGTTTAATATTAAATGTATATAATATTTATATATTAAATTTAATCAATTATTTATTTTAATAAAAATTATATTAATTTAATATTAAAGTGATTAAATTTAATCATAGTTGAGCTCTCTAAACTCTTCCAATCTAAAGAGAGCCTTGAGTCATTATTTTACATAGACTTGAATTCAAAAGAAAGTTGTAGAGAGAAAATTCATTGAAGATATTATTTTAGAAAATTTCTAGAGATATTTTTCTGATTTACAACTTGACCCAAAAGCTTAGAGAAATTGTAAAATTACCCTACTGGTAATTTTGTGAAAATTTTTCTGATTCGAAGCAAGCCCACACTCGACAGACGTGACCTTGAAGATACCAGAAAGACTACTGGGTCGAACCGCTCATCATAGACAATTGAAAAGGTAAAATTTTGATTAAGTGTTTATTACTTTAGATGTCACAACCAATATCTTGGTTTCGAATTTTTTTTTAAAACTCTGTTTTCCCTAAATTTACTTTCCATTGCATTTTCCAAACTCATTTTTTCCAACAACACTAGTAAATAGTTCCCCAGAACTCGTCTATCCAATAAGACACCACATTGTGGCCAAGCCACTCAATATAGCAGACAAGCTGCACATTGTGGTCAAACTACTCAATAATGTTGGGGCTAAGCCACTCAATATTGTAGACAAGCTGCACATTCTGGAAAAGCCATTCAATAATGTTGTGGCCACGCCACTCAATATTGCAGATAAGTTGTATGTTATGAACAAGCAACTGAATAATGTTGTGGCCAAGCCGAATATTGCAGACAAGTTGCATAATGTTGTGGCCAAGCCACTCAATATTGTAGTAAAACTGCAAAATTGCATAAATCTGATCTACATGTTAAGTATTTTTAGTGGGCATGCTTAACATGCGAATCAGATTTATAGTCAACACAGTCAACATGTGAATCAAATTTATAGTCAACATAGTCAACATGCTTAACATAGTCAATATGCTTAACATGCAAATCATATTTCAATTATCATAATAGTGGCTTGATTTATATATATATCATGCATAATCAACATTCCCATAAAATCACATATCATGAGAATTGGTATGTACACATAATTTCGCAATAAGTATTAAACCACATCAAATATCACACACGATCATAAGATGATCAGTTCGAAGTACTTGGGTATAATATCTTTTTATGGATTTAGCATCCGATTTTGAATACATAATATATTCCCAATATTTCATATAATGGAGATTTTTAACAAGCTTTGAATTTTTAAATAACAATATATATATTGATGATAAGTCCATGTAAATTTTTCTAATACATTAAACTCACACCTGATGATTAGCTTTTCCACTAATCTAAACTCTGATCTCCAGTGATGGAACAAAAAGATAGATCTCCCACTTGTTCTGATTTAAATGATGATTTAGTAGAGAAACACGATTATTAGTCTTGCTTATGAATTCAATCTCTAACTCTTAAGGGTTTTAGTAGAGAACTTACTCTTATTTTCTTTTTATGAAGAAATTCGATTGATTTCTTATGGATGTAGAGAATCCAAGTGATCAAATCAACCATTTAAAAACAATCACGTACACAGTTATAAGTAATGGAGAAATTGATATTTGTTTTCCCTATTGATACTTATGGTACTAAGAATAAGTTGGAAAGATCAATAATTGCCAGAATAATTGGTCGACGGAGGAGATTTATCTAAGAAGAAGTTCATCATCGAAATAAAAGAAAATAATGGATTAGAACATAGAAATGATCTATGAAATTAGGAGAGGAGGAATACAAATTCAGTTATAAATAAAGAAATGAAGAGGAAATAAAAATAGGCGAAGAATAGTGACTAATGGCGGTGGTATTGTGGTGGCTCTACGGTGGCGAGATAGCAATGGTATGGCAGTGGTGAGGTATGGAGAAGGCGTAGAAGAGGGGAGGTTTTCATTATCGATTTGGTGGTGGTTCACTGATAATGTGGTTGCCTATGGAGGTGTTTTTGTGGCAAATAGTAAAATATGTGGTGGTTATAGGAGGAAGAAAAAGAAAGGAGAGGAGAGAAATGTTGGAAGGAAAAACAAAAGTGAATGGTGGGTGTCTAGGTGCATGGGATGACAATAGCATGGTAAGGGAAGGAAAAATGGCAAGAAGTGGGAAAAAGGCATGAAAAGTGGATCATGAGGGAACCAAGGGAGTGAAAAAGGGCCTATTGGAGGAATGTTGACTAGATAACAAAGGAAAGAATCTTCATTTTCATGGCAACTTGGTGTGGATGGCAAGAGGGTTTACCCACCCTTTTTAAATGTTAAATTAAAAAAAAATATGTGAGTGAAGGGAATTTAACCTAGGATCTTAGAGAGTTTAATTGAGCTTCTTACAACTAGGCTATTTACTTGCTTGTGCATGAATTGGCGAATTTAGTAATAAAAATATGGGATGAGACAATAGCAACACCCTTAACAAAGTTTCTCTAGAAGAAAGAAGAGTTTGCATGGACAGAAGAAAGGCTATAGAGCTTTGAAAAGGTTAAGGCCATCCTCACTAAAGCAGATATGCTGATTCAACCTGAACCAAAAAATAAGTTTGTGGTTTACAGCGACTCCTCTCACATGGGGTTAGGATGTGTGTTGATGTAGGAAGGAAAAGTGGTAGCTTATACTTCCAGGCAATTGAAGGTTCATGAGCGTAACTACCTAGCTCAAGATTTGGAGCTAGCCATAGTGGTGTTTGCATTCAAGATTTGGCACTAATTGTATGGTGAGAAGTGTACTATCTATACAAACAATAAAAGTCTCAAGTATTTGCTCATGTAGAAAGAGTTGAACCTACGATAGAGAAGACGGATAGAGTTGCTGAAAGATTATTAGTATGTGATAGGGTATCTCCCTGGAAAGGGAAATGTGTAGTACATGCATTAAATAGAAGTTAGTAAGTGAGTTGCGAGCTCTGTTTGCACAATTGAGTGTGACAAGTGATGGGGGATTTATCCTGGAATTGCAAGTGAGACCAATGTTTTCACATAAAATCAAAGAAAAACAAGCCTTAGATAAATAATTGACGAAGAGGGTTCGCCAAGTGGAGCATTAAGTGTGATAGAGTTGCTGAAAGATTATTACTGTGTGATAGGGTATCGCCCTGGAAAGGGAAATGTGGTAGTAGATGCATTAAATAGAAGTTAGTAAGTGAGTTGCGAGCTCTGTTTGCACAATTGAGTGTGACAAGTGATGGGGGATTTATCCTGGAATTGCAAGTGAGACCAATGTTTTCACATAAAATCAAAGAAAAACAAGCCTTAGATGAATAATTGACGAAGAGGGTTCACCAAGTGGAGCAATAAGTGTAAGGGGACCTCACACTAAATGATGAAGGGGTACTCTCCTTTCATGGAAGACTTTGTGTGCCCAGGGATGAGGAGCTTCAAAGTGTTATTCTTAGGGAAGCACACAATAGTCCGTATACAATGCACCTTTGTAGAAACAAGATGTACCGTGACCTCCGTAAACTCTATTAGTGGCCTAGTTTTAAGTGAGCTATTACAGAATTTATGGCGAAGTGCCTAATTTTCCAGCGTCAAAGCAGAACATCAATATCCTTTAGGACTGTTACAACCACTCAAGATTTTAGAATGGAAGTGGGAAAGGATCATTATGAATTTTATGACAGGATTACCCGTGTTTGCGACTAAGAAGGATGCAATTTAGGTGATTGTATGTCGCCTAACGAAGTGTTCACACTTTTTACCTGTTAGTACAAGTTATTCTCTATAGAGGCACGAGATCCTTGATTTACTTTTAGATTTTGGAAGATTCTACAAGCATTATTGGGTTTGAAACTAAACTTCAGTACTACTTATCATCCTCAAATAGATGGCCAATAAGAGAAAGTGATAGAAGTATTGGAAGACATGTTGCGTAGCTGTGTTTTGGAGTTCGGAGGAAGCTAGGAACATTATTTATCTTTCTTAGAGTTCACCAATAATAATAGTTTCCAAGCCAGAATTCAGATGGGACCTTTTGAAGCATTGTATGGAAAGAGGTGTCGAACACATCTATGTTGGACTGAGTTGGATAAGAAGAGAATCGTTGCACCTGAGTTGGTTCGTGAGACAGAGGATAAAGTGAAAATGATATTTGAAATGTTAAAAGCTGCTTTAAATATACCAAAGTTGATGCGATCCCGACCGCATCATGTTTCGATACAACTCGACGACCTCAGAATTGGCCTAAGCTCGAGGGACCTAAGTGCAAAATAAAGCTTAATTACAAGCTCATTCAACTTACTAAGCATGCATGGTAATTTATTGCAACCTGAATTTTAATTTAATTAAACTCATCTTAGTTAATAATTGAGTTGCTGGACTTTATTATACTCATCTTAGTTAATAATTTAGTTATTGTTAAACTTTATTTAATATATGTTTCTTTTAATTAATCTACTTGCTGGAATAATTTATTGATGCATAAATTTTTAAGTTTATTTATTTAAGTTAAGTGTTTAATGTGTTTTGTGTTTAATATGAGTTTAAATGTGATTAATGTGTTTGTTTTAATGTGTTTGATTGCAGGTGTCTTTTTTAGCTGGAAACCGTTACATTCAAGGGCTGTTACAAATTGATTAAAGTGACTTTTCAAGTAGAAATCAGTTACATACAAAGGGAGCATTATATATCATTTGAAGGAGCTGTTATATCAATTAAAAGGAGAGCATTATACCTCCTTAAATTGGTATCAACCTTTTCTTTTTCCATAATTGTTTGTTGCTTAAATGGTCACTCCATGAGCTTAAATTTCACTCCAAGCATCCAATCAAAGTGAAAGGCGACGCGTTCATAGAAACTGAGGCTTTAGAGAGCATGAACTTATTGATGGCGATTTGAAGAATCACAAGTTAGCTATTCTACCGTTTCAAGGTCGATCTGACCCGGAGGTACACCTTCAATGGGAAAAGAAGGTAGAATTGATTTTCGAGTACCACTACTACTCAGAAAGCAAGAAAGTGAGGCTTACGGTGAACGGTTTCTCCAATTATGTGATGACTTGGTGGGATCAATTCACCATGAGTCGAAGACGAAACGGAGAATGACCAATATCAACCTGGTCCGAAATGAAAGATGTGATGCGCAAGCGTTTCCTTCCATATTCCTACCATCGGAAGTGAATTTCTTCAAGCCAAAGGACGAAAATGAGATCGTCAAAGAGTTTATCATCCAACGATTATGTGAGAAGAGATCCCTATCGAGATTCCTATTCAACGAGGACTTTGAGGTGAAATAACTCAAACTATGAGTTTGAAGTATTACAGAGACGAACGAGAAGGACCAAGTAATTCTTCGTATGCACAAAAGTAGTAATCCTGGAAGATTCAATCTAAAAAAGATGATCGTATTTCATATGTAGATCCTTCCTATCCTTTCCAACGCAAGGTTTCTCATTTTGATTCTTTTATGTTTTCTCCCTCTTGTAATGAAATTGTGAAAGCATGTGCGAAAGAAAATAAAGAAAAAGCAATTGAAAATGAAAAACAAAGTGAAAAAGAAAAAGAGAGTGAGAGAATGCAAAAAGAGATTGAAAATGAAATAAAAAGTAAGAAAAAAAAGAAATGAGAGAAAAAGAAAAAGAGCAAAAAGAGATTGAAAGCAAAAAAGAGTGTGAGCAAGAAAAGGAAATTGAAAAAGAGATTGAGGTAAAAGAAGAAAGTATGCAAGAAACATGTTGTTGAAAAAAAAAACGAGTGAGGAAAATGCAAGTGCACAAAATAAAGCGATGAGTGTTTTTGCTAATCCATGTGCAAGTTGTTCTCGTAGTACTTCTTCTTCTCAGGTTTCTGAAGGTCCCATTGACAAATTTTAGCTTCAATACTTCTCAATGAGAGACAATTTCAATTGATCGAGAAAGGTAAGGTTGAAGGTGAAATTATTCCTCAATTGCCTAAAGGTAAGCAAGGTAAGGGTATGATGTTATTTGAGTCTCAACAATTTCGTCTGAATGGTACTGATGAGGAAGCCAAAAACTTAGGTTGTGAAAGAGCTATTCATCTTGATTTGATTGATAATCATAATTTGATTTATGATGATGTTGTTTTACATAGTAATACTAAGCGTTTTTTTGGTAATGAACATGACATTGGCAAGATTGTTCATAAAGTAAGATTACATCAGCCCGAACAAAATTTGGTCTTTTGTGATAAAAAGTTGACAAGCAAAACGCCTAGTTTGCTTGTGTGTGATGATAATTTGAATTTTTTGATTTGTAGTGTGAAATTCCCATGTTTGCGTGAATTTGTTCAAATGAAATTTAAAGGGTTTGCTTGTTTGAGTATGAGTATGCTAAAACCCTCGTCATTTACCTTTTGTAAATTATGGGAGGTAAAGAGACTCATTCTGCCTTTTGAATCGAGTAATCAAACTCGTGTGTACAAACCTGGAGCTCGATATTCTGGTTCGTTATTAGGGAAAATTGAGCATCGTAAATTCTATGTGAACAATTTTTGCTTGTGTGATGATTTATCATTTTATTCAAAAACAAAGTCTGTGAATGTTGTTGGCTTGCAAAGTTAAGATCAAGTTTTTGATTCTGGAAATTATTTTAAATTGTGGTTTAAAATATTCGAGCATGCTTTGTTTGGTAATGATTTCAAATTGCTTCATGTTCTTCCTACGATATCGGGTAAAGGATTTTCGAGTCAGATTGAAGCGGTAAGAGAACACCTTATTTTTGACCCCGGAGTCCATTGTTCTTTATTTTTATTCGAGGGATTTGAGAGTCGAAATATGGTTAACTTTCGAATGCTTTGTGATTTCGATTTGTTGACGTCATTGGAATTCTTGATTTATAATGAAAATGTAAGGTTGATTTCCATTTTTGGTCCCGACATTGGTTTATATGCTCAATTCTTGAATAAGATTTCAAAAGGTTCTTTAGAGCTTTTAATTCAAAGTGTCACTAACCTACTTCATTCTTTTGTAGGTGACGCTTTGGACCGGTTCCCTCCTAAAGATGGAGGGCATGGAAATAACCCATTTTCTTCTCAAACCATTTGTGGTTCTTAGTGTTTTGGAAAGGATTCTATTCGGATCTTGAACTAAAGGGTTTGTGATTTTAAGATTTTCTTCGCGAGCAAATGGCCCGATTTGAGGACAAATCGTCTTCAAGAGGGAGGATATGATGCGATCCTGGCCGCATCATGTTTCGATACAACTCGACGACCTCAGAATTGGCCTAAGCTTGATAGGCCTAAGTGCAAAATAAAGCTTAATTACAAGCTCATTCAGCTTACTAAGCGTGCATGGCAATTTATTGCAAGCTAAATTTTAATTTAATTAAACTCATCTTAGTTAATAATTGAGTTGCTGGACTTTATTAAACTCATCTTAGTTAATAATTTAGTTATTGTTAAACTTTATTTAATATATGTTTCTTTTAATTAATCTAGTTGCTGAAATAATTTATTGATGCATAAATTTTTAAGTTTATTTATTTAAGTTAAGTGTTTAATGTGATTTGTGTCTAATATGAGTTTAAATGTCGTTAATGTGTTTGTTTTAATGTGTTTGATTGTAGGTGTCTTTTCAGCTAGAAACCGCTACATTCCAGGGTTGTTACAAATTGATTAAAGTGACTTTTCAAGTAGAAATCAGTTACATACAAAGGGAGCATTATATATCATTTAAAGGAGCTGTTATATCAATTAAAAAGGAGAGCATTATACCTCTTTAAATTGGCAGCAGCCTTTTCTTATGCCATAACTGTTTGTTGCTTAAATGGTCACTCCATGAGCTTAAATTTCATGAAAAGCTGCTAGTGTCCATTCAGATGGCCAAGAGGGACTTCAAAACTTTTCTTAAACACTTTTGGATGCTTAAGAATGAAACCTAAGCATTCAAGTGAATTGAATCAGCTGAATTAAAAAATTAAATCATATTGAATGAAAGAGTTACTTAGGCCTTGAATTTCAAAAGTTTGTAAACTTTATTTTAGCTCATTAAGCTGAACAAAAGTGATCTTTTGGTTAGGCCTTTCATAGAATTATGAATAGTTGTATTTAACCTATTGTAAAGGAACCTTTTGCTAAATTTATGCTAAATTTGAGTTTTGTGAGTCATCCAATTCTCTTTAATTCTTTTGGAACTGATCTGACTTATCAAGCATAGCTTGTGGCGTCTATCCTTTCCTTTTTTTGTCGAACTTATCACTTTTGAGTGTGACGTTCGTATACCTTTCGTTCCTATCACCATTGATAGCGAGTTAAAGTTTTTCCATTGTTTTCTTAAACCATAAATCACCTAAGAGCCATTTGAGATTTGGGTCAACAATCCAATATTGTTGGTTCTTTTTCGGCCTTAGTCAAAATTATCCGTTATCTTTGCTTAACCATTCTGTTACCTTATTTTAAACCCATTTCTTTCATTCGTTAGCCTTTTTCTCTGTTTAAAAACTTAGTTCATTTCTAAATGAATCAATTTTACTCAAATTCACGATTGGGCATCAAACGACTCGAATCATTCACAAAACAAGTTCGTATCAAAAGTCCTATGCTGACTTGAATTGGCAAGATGTTGAGTACCAAGTGGGCGAGCATGTGTTTCTTAAAGTATCTCCATGGCAAAAAGTCCTAAAGTTTGGCCATAAAGGGAAGCTAAGTCTGAGAGTCATTGGTCCATATGAAGTGGTGGAAAGAATCAGTCTTGTAACATATCGACTCAAGTTTCCTTGCGAACTTGATCGAATTCATGATGTGTTTCATGTATCCATCCTGAGGAAGTATTGCACAGACCCATGCCATGTAGTGTCAACAGATGACATTGAAATGTGACCTAATATGTCATATGAAGAAAAACCAATTAGGATTTTTGCTTGTGAATTGAAAGTCCTAAGAAATAAGAGGATTGCTTTAGTCAAAGTGTTAAGGTGAAATCATATACGTGCCAGTTTTATTGCGAAGTATTATTTTCTGTGACCCTTGTGTGTTTGTGACCCCTATATGCATGTTAAACCTTAAGTGCGATAACCAAATTCTTAGCGAACCCTACCTAAGTTTGTAAACACATGCATGAATATCCCTTTCATTGTGAAGCCTGTTTGTATGCGAACCTATGATTCTTTGTTTTAAGTATGAGCTATAGTTACTTTGCGAACCCGTATTACTTTGCGAACTCATGCGTTGTGTTTTTATGTGGACAATGTTTGTTACTCTGATAAGCGAATGTTTTACATGTTTATACCTTAATTATAACTTCCATGTGCTTGTATTTATTTTTGAAAGTGTGTACCCTAATACCATGTTTATACCTCTCATGCGAACCCTTAAGTTTTACTGTTTAGGTGACATGCAAAGACTTCCTCATTTTGTTTGATAAGCTCGCATGTTTTACATTGTATGTATGATATTATTCCGCTACTATGCTGTAACTTATCATAATATATGTTATAAGTAAGCGGTGTGCTTGAAGATAGGTTGAGAGTTAATAGAGAATTATTTTGGTGGCAAATGTAGCTTGCCAAATATGGGTCAAGCCTACTTAGTCGGGTTTGGGGTGCTACATTGGTTGGTATCAGAGTTGGCTAGGTTAAGGCTCATCAAGTTAACATTGAGTCAGTCAGGTTCGCCAAGCTGCTTATACAGGTGAGTTCGCCATAAAGGCTAGACAAGTTCGCTAGATTTGGCAAAGTAAGCTCGCCAGAGTAGGAAAGGTATGTCTATCGTAATATGAATAAGTTTTGTAGTGCTGTGTGTGAAATTGCTTGATTGGGGTAGGATTGGGAACAACATTGCCTTGGTTCACCTGTATCTTTTGCAAGATTACGCCTTAGATCATCCCTTTATTGTTTTCCATTCTAGTAAGTAAGTTGTGTTTTGGAAAAATTTGTTCACGTGTGTATGTCTGTACGTTGGATACCTAATTAAGTGTGTTTAATGTCTTACCTAAGCCAGTTTCTTGTGTATGTTTAGAGTGACAAAGAATGCCTCTCTGTAGAGTGAATGTAGACCGGGTGAATGAAGCTATCAACCCCTATGAAGATGACTAGAAGTCGGCTGATGTAATCTGGCCCGGGTTAATCGAGTCGCTTCACAAATTTTGCCCGATCCTCGACGAGGAGAAGTTCTAGCAGCAAAAAAGGTGTAAATTTTTTTTAAAATTTGCGGAAGCTTACAACGTGAACTTTGAAATGATAGAAGGTTTAGAAAGATGTAGGTTCGGTTTAATAAAGGAATCAAAGGATAGTTAATTTGGGATAATTTCTGGGAATGGAAAAATGAACTTAACTCTAGAAATGATTAAACACTAAAAAGTGTCACCCCGATTTCTATTTGGTTAAGGTGGATTTGCGAAATTGTAGAAGGGTTGAACGCCACACCAAAATAAGGTGATAAGTTCAAAAAGAGAACGATAGACGCCACTAGCTCGCTAGATAAGTCAGATCGAAACTCGTACGAATTTAGAGAGGAGAAAACTCACTCTTTGAACAAAGTTCATTCAATAATCTGGAAAAAAGTTCTTTTACAATGAAATTAATCAACTATTTATAGCCAAAGCTTAGGCTAGCTGAATAGTCAACATCAAACTTAAAAATAAGTAAATAAAAATCATTAAACTACCATAGCAAGGTTCGGCTGAATGAAATTAAGGTTGGAAATTAAAGCTCCTAGTTGTTCCCGCATGCATGCACATCTTGCTGTAAAATTTGAGTAGTTTGTGTGTGAAAAATTCAATAGTGAACAGCCTTTGTGTGTGTACAGCCATAGCCGAAAGGTCACCTTCAAAATACATGCATGGTCGAATGCATTCTCCTTACTAAATGTGTTCATTGGATCGATAAATGCATGTCCAGCAGCCTCCTTAATCAATCTTCAAAATACATGCGTGACTGAATGCATGTTTTACTTAGGAAAAATGGAATGGGCGGCGAATTATTGTGAGCAGTCAAGTTCTTTGTCTCCACGAAAAAAGGTGCTTGGAGAATAGCAATCAGTAGCCTAAATTCATCTTGAATACAACTTCACATTCATGTGTCCTTTGCTTGCACGAAAAAGGTATTTGGGAAAAACTAAGTCATCAGATCATTTAATGCCGTCCTTTGCATGGGAAGAAAATGCGATAGCAACTTAAATGTCATCCTAGCATGAAAAGGAGAATTCGACAGCTGCTTTATTGCACCCACGCATGATCTTCTTTAATGTTCTACCTTGCCATTAAGTTAGCCGAATTTAATGACCTGCAGAGAACAATTAAATTCGGTCAATGCATATTAATAACCTTCTCATTAAATTTGTTCTTTAAATTTCGGCTGGGGGAAGACATATTTAATATTCTGCATTAAACAACAGCAACATTAAACAACAGCAGCAAGACACATTAATTAGCAGCATTAAGTTCGTCCAAACATATTTATAACATGTAATAGTTTGAGACATAATTAAACACTTAATTAGGTCATAATTAAAATACTTAATTAATTCGTTGTCCAGATTTTTTTAAACAAATTAATTAATTTAACTAAAAACAATTAAATGTTTTATTCCAACAAATTAATGCAAACTAAAAGCATAAAATTAAAATAAATTGGAATTCAAGCTCAATGAACTGAAATTAGCTCAAATTGTGCTCCATGGAGCTGGAACAAGCTAGTTCAGCTTGCAAAAGATGACAAGCCTCTCTTGGGAAGCTGATCCAAGGGTGTTCTCGGGTGGGATCGTATCATTCCCTCTCTCTTTAAAGCGATTTGTCCCCAAATCGGGCCACTTGCTCGAAAAAAATTTATATCGTCACCAGTCCTTTGGTCGATGGAATTGGCATAGTTGCTCCCAAAAACGTACAAATCAGGCATGCCTTGAGTAGGACACAAGTTATGTTTATGCCCTCCCTCTTTTGGAGGGAACCACTTCGAAGTGCCACCTACACAAAAATTAAGTAGATTGGTGACTCCATGGTTTATAAATTCAAAAGGACTTCTTAAGATCTTATGCAAAAATTGAACAAATGAAGCAATGCCAGGATCAAAAGTAAAATTTGATTTTACCTTTTCGCAATGAGTTAAGAATTTCTTCGTTGGAGATATAGCAGAATCAAGAAGCATTCGGGAATTATAATTTTGGACAACAAAAGTCCATGACTTAAAACCTTTGAACAATGATGTAGAACCAAAGCTTTGATTTAGCATTTGCAACTTGTCATAGTTCAACAACTTCGTTTTCAGATTTAAAGTCATAACATCAAGCAAGCACAAATGGTTCACACATCTATTCACACGAAATTTAGAGTGCTTGATTACATTCAATAATGATCCAAAATAACAAAATGTTGGATAGTTATGGTCTCAAAAATCAAAATCCATTGGTTCAAATCCCTCGATCAATAATAAAGAATAATAAGCACCTGGATCAAAAATGAAGTTTTTGCTTACTATCTCACATTGACTTGAATATTTCTTAGCTGGCAGCTGGGTAGGAACACGAAGCAAACTACAGTTATAAGTATGCAATTCATGTTCGAATCCCTTAAACCACAATATGGAGCAATTTCTAGAATCATAAATTGAATTTTGACTTTGGAAGCCAACAATATTCACATGCTTTGTCTTCACACATAGCGATAAAATTCAGAAAAGATGAGAAGGTTCAACATATTTATTCCAAAAAAAATTAGAGTACTCACCTTTATTTAGAAACAAATTAAGATAACTTGCTCCGGGCTTAAACACACGGTTTTGATCATTCTTTGTTAAAAACAGAAAAGGCTTTTTCAAACATGCAAAATTTACACAACAAGGCAGATCCGTCACACCATCATTATGTTCATTTGAACTAAGCACTTTGCATAGCAACCTTTTATTACACAAGTTCGAAATATTTTCATGATGATTGAATCTCACTTCATCCACATACTGATCGATGCAACAATTATCATTAACAAAATTTTCCTTGCCATCATTAAGATCAACCACATCAAGGTATAGTTCTTTTCCAAAACCCACGTCATAAGCAATGTTGTTACTATGAATCAAATAGGGTTGATTAAAGGATATAGAAACCTCACCTTGCTTACCTTTAGGCATAGGTGGACTAGGGCCACCCAAAATGCGACCTTCTCCACCCAAGATGAACCGTCGCTCCTTTGGGAGGTAAAGTAGTTGAAACTCGTCACATGGATCATTAAAAACCTGGAAGGAAGAAACAGAACAAGGACAAATCATATGGGGTTTAGTTAAAATTTCGTTCTTTTTTTCTTGTTCTCGCTCACTATCTTTATTTCCTTTCGTTTCTTTTTCAACATCTTTTTCTTTTTCAATTTTTTTCTCAATCTCAATTTCTTTTTCAATTTTCTTTTCTTCATTTTCTTTTTCTCTCAGTTTTTCAATTTCTTTTTCTTTTGCAATTTCTTTTTCATTTTCTCGCTCGCACTCTTTTTCTTTTTCTTCTTTTTCGTTTTTATTACAATGTGAAGATGATACAAAAGATTCAAAAAGATAATCGTTTGGCTCAAAGAAAGAGACAGTATTTTCATAGGCTTCTCATTCATTTCTTCGGGAATAATCCTTCGGAAAGGACTTCTTTGAAGCATACGAGGAATAACTCTTCCTTTCTCATTCGTCATATCGAAAAGTCACAAGCTCGAAACTGTCGCGTCTTGAATTCCTTGACGAATAGGAATCGCGATAAAAATCTCTTAGCGAGTAGTCTTTGGATGCGTATCCCCGAGATGATCTCAACTCCATTTCTCGACTTGGTGGATTTTGTTTTCGTCGGGCCTTTTCCTCCATTCGGTCCAAACATCTTTGTAATGGGCTTAGTTTTTCTTCCAACATTCGGCTCATCTCGTTCACCAAGTATTGAAATTCATCGGCGGAGAATTCTTCTCGAGACATGATTTCACAAAAAGAAGAAAGGTTAAAAGAATAATAACAGGAAATTAGTTACCTTACTGTAAAATTTCACAAGTCACTCAGAAAAAAATTTCACTCCACTCGTGTTTACGCTCGCTTTGGCTTTTCTTCTCTCGAATGAACTCACACTCTCTTGACTTTTACCGCTCTTCTCACTCTCGTGATTTTGTATTCTGTCTCATATAAACCTATTGCAGCTTTGGGGTCGGCTTCAAAATGGGTTACAAGGGATAACGTCGCGTGTAGGGTAGGCTGAACAAAGAAAAAAATTTGGTTTAAAGTGTGGCGTTGGGAAGGGTAAATAATGGTAGGAAGGGAAACTTGATGACCGGGAAACACATAGAATGAATAAACAAAAATTCTAACACTTCACTTTTTTTTTTTCGATTTCTTTTTACTTCGTACTCCTTTTTTTTCGATTTTTTTTCGAATTTCCTTTTTTTCGATTATTTTTCAATTACAATATGCTGAAATACAAAGGAAAAAACACTATAAGTTAAATTATTTTTTTGATTTTTTTTCACGTTATGAACCTACTCCGGGATTAACACGAACGTCGGTGCTCCTCATTTTGCAAGCTCTGATACCAAATGATGCGATCTGGCCTGAGTTAATCGAGTCGTTTCACAAAGTTTGCCCGATCGTCGACGAGGAGAAGTTCTAGTAGCCAAAAAGGTGTAAATTTGTTTTAAAATTTGCGGAAGCTTACAAAGTGAATTTTGAAATGATAGAAGGTTTAGAAAGATGTAGGTTCGGTTTACTAAAGGAATCAAAGGATAGTTAATTTGGGATAATTTGTGGGAATGGAAAAATGAACTTAACTCTAGAAACGATTCAACACTAAAAAGTGTCACCCCGATTTCTATTTGGTTAAGGTGGATTTGCAAAATTGTAGAAGGGTTGAATGCCACACCAAAATAAGGTGATAAGTTCAAAAAGAGAACGATAAACGCCACTAGCTCGCTAGATAAGTTAGATCAAAACTCGTACAAATTTAAAGAGGAGAAAACTCACTCTTTGAACGAAGTTCATTTAATAATTTGGCAAAAAGTTCTTTTACAATGAAATTAATCAACTATTTATAGCCAAAGCTTAGGCTAGCTGAATAGTCAACATCAAACTTAAAACTAAGTAAATAAAAATCATTAAACTACCATAGCAAGGTTCGACTGAATGAAATTAAGGCTGGAAATTAAAGCTCCTAGTTGTTCCCGCATGCATGAACATCTTGCTGTAAAATTTGAGTAGTTTGTGTGTGAAAATTCAATAGTGAACAACCTTTGTGTGTGTACAGCCATAGCCGAAAGGTCACCTTCAAAATACATGCATGGCCGAATGCATGCTCCTCATTAAATGCGTTCATTAGATCGACAAATGCATGTCCAGCAGCCTCCTTAATCAATCTTTAAAATACATGCGTGACTGAATGCATCTTTTACTTCGGAAAAATGGAATGGGCGGCCGAATTATTGTGAGCAGTCAAGTTCTTTGTTTCCACGAAAAAAGGTGCTTGGAGAATAGCAATCAGCAGCCTAAATTCATCTTGAATACAACTTCACATTCATGTGTCCTTTGCTGTGCACGAAAAAAGGTATTTGGGAAAAACTAAGTCATCAGATCATTTAATGCCGTCCTTTGATGGGGAGAAAATGCGACAGCAACTTAAATGTCATCCCAGCATGAAAATGAGAATTCGACAGCTCCTTTATTACACCCACGCATGATATTCTTTAATGTTCTACCTTGCCATTAAGTTAGCCGAATTTAATAACCTGCAGAGAACAATTAAATTTGGTCAATTCATATTAATAACCTAATCAATAAATTTGTTCTTTAAATTTCGACTGGGCTAAGACATATTTAATATTCTGCATTAAACAACAGCATTAAACAATAGCAGCTAAACACATTAATTAGCAGCATTAAATTTGTCTAAACATATTTATAACATGTAATAGTTTGAGACATAATTAAACACTTAATTAGTTAAGTACTTAATTAGGTCATAATTTAAATACTTAATTAATTAGTTGTCCATATTTTTTTTAAACAAATTAATTAATTTAACTAAAAACAATTAAATGTTTTATTCCAGCAAATTAATGCAAACTAAAAGCATAAAATTAAAATAAATTGGAATTCAAGCTCAATGAACTGAAATTAGCTCAAATTGAGCTCCATGGAGCTGGAACAAGCTAGTTCAGCTTGCAAAAGACGACAAGCCTCTCTTGGGAAGCTGATCCAAGGGTGTTCTCAGGCGGGATCGTATCATCGGCTACACAAGAGCAACCTCATAGGGCAAGCATCTTGGAAGATGGCATGGAGCCATTAGTGCAAGCCATGATAGGTACTTTTTAGTGAGTTGCTAGTGCTAACACTGCGCCTGCGAATCGTGGACTACCATTGCAGCGTTTGTGAGCTCTAGGTGGTAGGGAATTCAATGGTGTCAGAGGATCTGATCCTACAAAAGTTAAGTATTCGCTTGAGGGTGTTGAGAAAATCCTTGAGCAAATGACATGTTTTGATGAGGAGAAGCTGAGATGCACTATATCTTTACGGGCAAAGCCCATTGTTGGTGGAACATCGTGAAGCAAAAAACTGCTGCGAACAGATTGACATCGGAGTTCTTCTTGTGAACTTTTAAGAAGAAATTCATGGGTAGCAGTATTTGGAAGCTTGCAAGCATGAATTCATCAACTTTGTGCAAGGCGAGTTGTTTGTGGCTGAGTACAAAGCAGAATTTGTACGACTGAGCTAGTGCACAAGAGAGATGGTCTCGCAAGAAAAGGATCATTGTCAGAGGTTTCGTTTTGGTCTAAACCATGATATCCAACTCTATCTGGTGACTCACGATACTATGAACTTCGACGAGTTAGTTGACAAAGCCAAAGCTATTGAGAAGATTAAGGCTTCGCACACTAAAGCTTGAGCTGGAAAGCAATTGTTAGGGAGAGTGTCCAAAAGGGATCACAACTCACAAAATTTAGGTAGGAATGTAAAGTAAAGTTTTGGATCGGACCATTCACGACAATGGAAAAAATACTCAGGATGGAAAGGAGGTTTCACATAAGTCTAAGAGCTAGCTATTTTGTGAATAGTACGAACAAAGTTATCCTGTGGAATGTCGTAAAATGATTAGAGGTTTTTTCAAGTGTGATTCTAAGGATCAGTTTATAAAAGACTATCTAGAACATCGGGAGGGATCGCAAGCTAAGACTACAAACCCTACTCAAGTGCAAGGTAGTGCTCGTGGTCGAGGAAGAAGTAGAGGTGGAGAAACAAGACAAGTTGGATAGTGAACGTTAGCCCATATTGTTGTGACCCAAGATGAATTAGGAGGTCTTGCACGAGTCTATGCTGTGATGGAACCTCATGAGTAAGGTGCAGCTATTATTACAGGTACCTTCACTCTACGAACTATTCCCCTGTTTTCCTTGATTAACTCTAGTTCCATGCACTTGTATGTTTTGAGTGAACTAGCTTATGAATTGGGAATTCCAATAAAACCATAGATAAGGGTGTGATTGTCACTAGGTCATTTCAGGATAGTGTGTTGGCCAATAAAGTGTACCGTACGTGTCCATTGATGATTCAAGGTTAAAATTTTTTAACTTGATGGAATTGTCATTCTATGGGTTCGACGTGATCTTGGGGATAGATTGGTTGACTAAACATTAAGCCAAGATCAACTTCAATCTAAAAAGTCACCTTGCGAAATAGTAAAGACAAGGAAGTTGTAGTGGTTGGTGAGAAATCTCAGTTTATGTCTAATGTGGTCTTGGCATTAAAGGCAAAAAAGATGTTGGGTTAAGGCTACGAATCCTATCTCACTTTTGTTATAGGTTCGCAAGATGTGGCGAAATGGGCTCGTGAGATTGGACTGTGAAAGACTTTCCTGATGTGTTCCTTGACAAGTTACTTGTATTACCTCTAGACTGTGAAGTCGAGTTCGCCACTGAATTGTATCTTGGTAGTTCGCCAATGTGCATTATGATGTATCACATGGAACCCAAGGAGCTTAAGGAGTTAAAGATACAACTTTAAGAGCTGCCTGATAGATGCTTCATTCGACTAAGAATTTCACCTTGGGGTTCGCTAGTGTTGTTTGTACAGAAGATGGATGGTAGATTAAGTATGTGCACCTGCTACAGGAAATTGAATAAATTGACTGTAAAAAAGAAGTTCCCATTGCAAATAATTGTTGATTTGTTTGACTAGTTGTGAGGAGCCACAATGTTTTTGAAGATTAATTTGCATTTTGGTTACTAATAGCTTAAGCTAAAGGAATTTGATGTTTTGAAGACAACATTCAGAATAAGATATGGGCATTGCAAGTTTTTGGTGATGTCCTTTGGGTTGAGAAATGCACCTGCTACTTTCATGAACCTGATGAATCGGGTGTTTCATGAATACTTGGATCGATTTGTGGTTGTGTTCATCGATAAAATCCAGCTGTATTCTCGAATTGAGGAACAACATGATACTCCTTTGTGGATTGTGCTGCAAGTTCTACGAGAGCAACAACTATTCGCAAAGTTTAGTAAGTGTGAGTTTTGGCTTAAGGAAGTTACATTTTTGGGGCACGTAGTGTCAGCCGAAGGGGTTCGCGTAGAGCTAAAGAAGATTGAGGTCTTTGTGGAGTGGAGATCGCCAAAGAGTGGTACTGAACTGTGAAGATTTTTAAGGTTTGCAAGGTACTGGTTCATGTCGAAATGGGCAAGTATACACGATCTTTATCAAGTAATAAGTAAGTAAAAAAAGTATGGTCTCCACATGGACTATGTTGATAATCAGTAGCTGTAAAATTAGTGTTTTACAAGTTGGTTAAGAAAACACAATATTTGAAGGTGATGGATATTAAACTTAAATTAACAACTAATATGCCAATGAAATAAATTAAATGCAATGAAATAGTTTAGCAGCAATTCGTAAGTTTTAACAACAATAACAGGAATAAGCTAGAACAATTACAACTCTTAATTCAATCCATTCTTTCATGTTTAACAATGTTCTAGAAAAATTCCATGGTAGCTCGATCATTTATGAACTTGGAATCCAAATCATAACCTCTTTCAAGATCTTAGATTTGTTAGTTAGAAAAACATGCATATTTCTATGTCACCATTTAACTAAGGATTCCTTAGAATTTATGCAAAGTAACAATGACGAGTTAGATTTGAAACAATTTAATTACATAAATCTAAATTTATGCAAGGTAAAAATGTTATTTTGGAATTATTACGAATCTTTCATTCATTATTGTTTGAATATAAATTAAGCATGCATCTTTCAATTATTACGTCCATTAACCACCATCTTGTTCGGATTAAGCAATTAATTCCAATGTTGTTTAACATATCTTAATGCATAAACAACATGAATGATTTTAATTGGAAGCATAAATAACTTAAGTATAGAACAATATAAACATGAATCAAATCAATACATTGCAATCATTCTAACTAAACAAATTTAAGTCATTAAATGAAAAAGTAGTCAAATAATTTAAAATCATGTTTTTAAACTAAGAATAATTAAAAGTGAAAGGAAGAAGAAACTCTAAGATGAATTCGGTGATTTCCCGAGAACTATCTACAGTGGCTTCCTCCTATTTTCATTGTTGCTCTGATGCATATTACTCCTCAAGGTGGCCAACGAAGATAGATTTTCTCTCAAGAACTGCTTGCTAAGGGAACTCTCAAAATTGAGGATGGAAAAAAATGAAGGAAATAGAAGGCTAGGCGTGGGAGAGAAGAGAATGAATGATTGATGAGATGATTGATTATGGGATGAGGGGTGATTTGAGAGGTGAATGAAGGTGGTATTTATACATGAGGGAAGGCTTGGGAGTTTACTAAAAAGATCGTGAACATCCATTAGAATTCTCCCATGCATGGCTGACCATATTTCATGGAGAGAGGGGTTTATTTTTTCATGATTCAAGCTTGATTTGTGGCATGGGTTGGATGAAAACTATAGGTTTTGACCGGGTTTATTTTTACACATGGAAGGACCTTCAATTAATTATTCCAAAGTTTTTTGGGTTGTTCTACCAAGTTATTGCTGAATTTGGGCTTGTTTCCCCCTTAATGTACAGTTTGGGCTCTAATCTAGATGACAGACTTGTTCTTTTTAGCAACCCACTTCCAAGCTTGGTTAAAATAATTTTGTTGAGTCCAAATCCCTAAGCTTGCATCCCATGCTGATTGTTTTTTAGCTCATGTGCATGTGCCACTCATGCTGGCTCTAAACATCGAACAAATCAGTGTACCAAGCTACAACAATTATGCCCACAAACCCTTCATGCTAATAACTTGCTC
This sequence comes from Gossypium hirsutum, assembly GCF_007990345.1. Classification (NCBI taxonomy): domain Eukaryota; kingdom Viridiplantae; phylum Streptophyta; class Magnoliopsida; order Malvales; family Malvaceae; genus Gossypium; species Gossypium hirsutum. The sequence goes on along the minus strand of NC_053440.1, from coordinate 25,588,363 downwards.
ACATGAAAATATGATTCCAAAATTTTATATCAAGTAAAAGAAGATGTTAACAATAATCATAAATCGTATAATTTTTCGAGCCATATGTAAATCTTAGCATTCAATTATTCTTCCTTATTTTACCTAAGCAAAACAATCCTAAGATTTAATAATGGTCTTCATATGTTGCACTTAGTAATTTCTCTCCCTTAATGTAGTCCTCATAATTATCAAAATCAATAGGTCTTTCACAGGGTTGTAATGGGGTCAGGCTCAAGGTAGGGATAAAGATAAGTGATTTTTAGGCTAAATAAATTTAAACTTACCTTGGATCTTCATAGCACAATCCACCTTACTAATTGGGTTAACACCTCCAAACTTAGTTTTGAACTCATGCTTATGAAAACTTTTATGAAAAAACTTGATCACACATCATCATTTTTTTGAAGCATGTGCCTCCTTCTGACTTCACCCCCAAATTTATTCACCCAAGAAAGTAAACATTGGCATAAAAATAGGGTAAAATTAATGAAAAGATGCTAAAATGGCTTATGATATAGGTAAATCAAATAACAACAGCCATATAGCTCAAAATAAGGTTTCAAGGGATAATTATAAACAGGGTAAGCTAGAAAGGCTCAAACGATCCAAACAAAATGAGCCTATATCATTTTTAGATTCTTATGCATACTAGGATTTTCCCTCTAGAAAGTTACTAAGACAGTTTTAAAAACTTAAACCTTCATGCATGCCTAATTTCTAAGGAAAAGTAAATTTCATGTTTAACATACATAAGACTTAGAAAACACAATCATATCATGATTAAGCTAACAATATTTTTTAAAAAAACTTAATACAATCAGAAATTATACTTTCATATGAGCTAATTTATGAACAAATACTTTCATCTGAGCTAATTTATCAACAAAAATTTTCTCTGAGCATTAAATCATGTTTGCAATGTGTTTTGTTATCTTGTCATCAACAATGGTAGCTTAAACCAGTTTAGCTAAGATGATTGCATTAATTCAATGAAGTTTGTTTAAATCATGCTTATCATGTTTGTGCCTTAGTTGACCATGTTTTCAATTAAACTCAGGTATGTTTATCATTCATACATGATTCATTGCTTTAGAATTAGTTGAGCGATCTGAACCAGACCATGACTAATAGACACAATAATTGAAATGTGCATGCTTAATTTATGTTTGACCCAGAATAAATTAAGATTCGTAATAACTTGACCGAGCTTTATTACCTTGCATGGATTTTAGGTTTATGTGATTAAATTGTTTGAAACCAACCCAGTCCTTGTTACTTCACATGAATACTAAGAAACCCTTAGTTTAATGTGTTCAATAAAATGCATGTTTTAGTAAGTAAAAGATTTTGAAAGGACTTAATTTGGGTTCAAGCCCATGAAAGATCGAGTTTCCATGGATTATTTTTGGAACACTGTTCAGCATTAGATAAATGAATCAAGTTGAATGATGTAATTATCCTAGCCTATTCATATTATTGATTGTTGAATTTTGTGTTTTTGCTACTAAACTCATTTCATCTCATACTTTGCATTTAGATTAAAATTGCATTACGGATCATATTACATTTAAAAATTATTTCTAAATCACACCACTCAGAAATATTGTGTTTTTATCACTAGACTGTTAACTTTAATTTTACGATTAATTAATTAACATACATAGTCGCTGTAGAGATGATAACTCTTTTACTTCCTTATTACTTGAAATGACTGTATACACTTGCACAAACTGAGCGATACAAGTTTTTGGCACCATTGCCGGGGACTGTTGTCGTAATCATTTTTGTGAAATTATTCTTTTCAATTTGGTTGTTATTTCATTTTTATCTAACTTCTAACCTTACTAATTTATTCTTTATTCTTTATTTTTGTGATTTAATTTTTAGGTATTTGTGAGCATAGATCAAATTACCGATTTATTACCTGTACACCCTGAGATTGAGCAGACATTTAGAGAAAGAATATGCGAAAGATCAACTCAAAGACAAGCCAAGATGGACCTTGGAAATCAAAATGATGGATAAGGAAATGGAGCCAATCATGTGCACAATCCCATCCTTATTGTTGATGAAGGGATCGTCCCATAAGATAGTATTTTGTGCCACTCTTCAATGAATTATATCTGGGAATTATGAGACTAGAGATTGGGGCACTGGAATTTGAATTGAAACCAGTGATGTTTCAAATGCTCCAAACGATGGGCCAGTTTAGTGGAATGCCCACGAAAGATCTACACCTTCACCTTCGATTATTCATGGAGGCGAGCGATTCGTTTAAGATAACCGATGTGACTGATGATGCATTGAGGTTGAAGTTGTTTCCATACTCATTTCAAGATCGAGCATGAGCATGGCTTAATTCAATGCCACCAAGTTCAGTATCTACATGGCAAGAATTAGCAAAAAGATTTTTGGTTAAGTATTTCCCACCTAGAAAAAATGCTAAGTTGCGAAATGAGATAACCACTTTCAAAAATTGGATGAAGAATCATTGTACAAGGCATGGGAGAGATTCAAAGAATTACTTTGTAAGTTCCCTCGTCATGGGATTGCACACTACATCTAGTTGGAGATGTTTTATAATAGCCTCAACGCATACACAAGGTTGATGGTAGATGCTTCTACGAGTGGTGTGATTTTGTCTAAGTCTTATAATAATGAGGCTTGCGAGATCATTGAGAGGATCGCTAGTAACAGCTATCAATGGCCAACAAATCGAGCAACTTCAGGAAGATGAGTAGTCGGAGTGCATGAAGTGGACGTAGTTACATACTCTCAGCTCAGTTATCTTTTATTTCTTCAATGTTGAAACAATTTACCACTAATGGTTTGAATAATTATGCAGCTTGGTCACCAAGTCAATTTGATGTGCAGTAATGGAGGGGCTAGAAACCTTAGTTTCTATAGAATGGGAGAACAATATAAAAGACCTGTTGGAGATCACTTTAGGATCTAAGCAATTGGAAGATTAAAAAGGTAATGAAAACATGGCTTTGATGGAAGCCAATCCGAGGGACTATATTTAAGCAGCATGGTTTGAACCACTACAATTGGAAGTTCGGGAGTTAGTGCAACCCAAGTTATCAATCGAGGAACCACCCAAACTCAAACTTAAGTTACTTCCTTCCCATTTAAAATATGTTAATTTAGGTAACTGTTCTACTTTTCCTGTGATTGTTTCAGTAAAATTAACAGAACACCTAGAGGAGCAACTGATCGAAGTTTTAAAGAAATTTAAAAAGGCGATCAGTTGGACCATAGCTGATATTTGAGGTAGAAGTCCTTCTTTCTATATGCAAAAAATTATCTTAAAGGAGGGTGAGCGAGCTAAAATTGATGGGGAAAGGAGACTCAACCCTATCATGAAAGAGGTAGTTCGAAAGAAAGTGATCAAATGGTTAGATGTGGGAATTATCTACCCTCTCTCAGATAGTTCATGGGTAAGTCCAGTACAATGTGTACTGAAGAAAGGCAGAATCATGATTGTTGAGAATAAACGTAATTAGTTAATCTCGACAAAAACTGTCACGGGTTACGGAATCTATATAGACTACAAAAAAATTAGGATATAACCAAATAGTTGGGGAATTTGTATGAATCAGATGTTAGATCGACTGTCAAGTAACTTTTACTTGCCCGTGTGGTACATTTGCTTTTAGAGGAATGCCTTTTGGTTTATGTAATGCACCTGCCACATTTCAGCGATGCATGATGACTATATTTACTGATATGGTAGAAAATTTTGTTGAGGTTTTCAGGGATGATTTTTCTATTTTTGGTAATACTTACGATGTTTGTTTGAGTAATTTGGATAAGGTACTTAAAAGATGTGATGAGACAAATCTTGTCATTAACTGGGAGAAATGTCTTTTTATAGTTAAGGAGGGAATTGTCTTAGGGCATAAAATTTTCAAAAGAGGAATTGAAGTTGATAAATAAAAAGTGGATGTGATTGAAAAATTAGTAGCATCAATTAGTGTGAAAGGTGGATGCTTTGATAAAAATACTAATGAAATGTCTTACAATGCCACTAAATGTACCCAAGTACAATCAATTAGCTAGGTCTAAAGACATGAAATATAACTTTTTGCAAGAGTTATCACACCCCAAACCTGAGTTCTTTCTTGTCCTCAAGCAAAATATGCATGAGTGCATGTACGTAGCAATATTGCCAGTGCATATACCCATCTTGTACTGTCAATCTATTCGAAGATCAATATATACATTAGTTCTTAGCCATCTTCTTTCTCTAAAAACTTGTTCGAGTTTCAAAGGTTCAGTTTAACGATGGTAGCGCAGAAAATTGCTTCCTAAAACCAAAATTTCCTAAGTTCCATGTGTGTTCTGGCCATAGCAAATATCTCCTAATTTACTTCGTTCATTTGTTACCTAACTCAAGTTACTCTAGCTCTAAGCATACTTGAAATGTATAAACCATTTATATATTTTTTTCACTAAAAATTATTATTATTAGGGAATTTAGCATGTCACAAAATTCTCTGACTTGACAATGACAAAAGAGCATACACTGAATTACCAAGTACTCAATCATGTCACAATTTAAATACAAATCACTGTTGAAGCTAAGGCTTTTGATTTAGAAGATGGATGGAGCAGACAAGTGCCTCTTTAGCTACTCAGCCTCTTACTATAATGGAGTGTCCCTAATTTATTTTTATTACACACTCTAACTTAAACTCACCTTTCTAGTCAACAACATAATGGAGAAAACAAAATGGTGCTAACTTACTCAGCAATTCTAAGCATTGGAGTGCCTACTTTCCTTTATTTAAGAATACCGAGGCAATATAACTTAATTTGGCTCCCAAAAGTCCCTAAGTTCATCAGAACATACTCACTATAATCCAAAAAAAAACTGAGTATAAGACATCTCATTTTTAGAAATTAATTTTCAAGCAACCAATCCTAAGCTAAATTCACCTAATCCACTATCACATGTTATAGGTGTATTAAAGAATCTAAGCTCATCATCAAACATCATAAGTACAAATTGTACTTCTCATAGGAAAACATTACTTAATAGGTACATTATAGTGGCAAAACAAATTAAACTATATTAAAATAACTGTACTAAAATGATCATACATACTAAATATAAAATGCAACCTAAATGCACAACACACCCCCAATTCTAAGGGATGCATTGTCCTTAATATAAGAGAACAGCCAAAAGAGAAATTTGTACAACAAATGTCATGGTAAAATAAATGAAATGCAAAATGTGTGAAAGAAATAGAAAACTTAACTGGCTTGGACTAGCATATAGGTACTTCATTCTGACCGAAGAGTGGATTTACGGGCACTAACTTTATACTGCCACTTCCTCTTTTGGGGGTTCATTTCTTCCCCCTCCTTGTTAGTTTCTGTGAGCTCATTGATCAGACGATCGATGCCACTTTCCTGTACAATTATGAAAGTTGGTGGCGAAGGTGGAACAAGGTCCTTACCTTTGGTGGTGGCAGTAGTGGCAATGTCATGTTTTTCTTCTTTCTCATCCTTCTCAATATTTAGGGATGTCGTCTTTTTGGGCTCTTCAGAACAGTTTGAGTGGGCTCTTCGGCAGCATCAAAGAATGGGAGCAAAGTGGTAGGGAAGACATGAAATTTTGGCATTGGCTTTGAAAAATTCTTTTATAGGGATCTCCTTAGTGCCAAATTCCTACTCCTCACATAAGTCCAATATTAAGCTTGTTGCTATTGGGCCTGGACCACCTTTTCCGCAAGGTGAAACTACTAAATTTCAAATAGGGACATCCTCTGCTCCAACTACTTTAAGGAGTGCAACATTTGCTGTTTGAAGGTGCTATGAGAAGTTGAAGGTGTTGTCGTGGGAGAATGCGCAACAGTAGAAGTGGTGGCCTGACTATGCTGAGTTGCCTTGACAGCATCAATGCCTTGGTTCATGGCAAAGATGGCCCTGGACAGTTCACCCTTGTTAATGGTAATATCCTCATCCGTATTAAGAGGGACTCAGGCGATTTGACATAAAGCGGTAATAGAGAAGGGGAAGTTTTAGCTCCCAGCATTCTTCTCGGCACACTGGTGTACCTCCTGAAAAGGGATGCTACCAATATTAATTCTCATCCCTTTTATTATGGAGTACAGTAAAAGCATTATCCCCTTCAAAACAACTGTATTGTGTGGAGATGACATAAGTCAGCTTTTCAGAAAATGATACCACACTTTTCCTATAGGCTTCAATAAAGCCCTCTCAACAATATAACACTCTTGACTGGAAACAGTCAATCGTGTACCCTCGATACACAAATCATCGAATACCTAGGTTAATCCTTAGTAATGATATTGTCAACAAACGGTGTGTGTTCATCTTGCACACCAGCGAGACCAAACTGTGCATTAATATGATCTTCATTAAAAGGAACAGAAGTACCCCTTACGTAGATAAAAGGAGAATAAGGAGAATTGACATGGGCATAAAATTCTTGAAAAATTTTCCCTAAAATGTCCTTGGGGTGCAAATAGAAAATACTCCACCCATGCTTTTCTATTATGCAGGACACAAATTTTTCATATCCCATGTATGGTTTGTCATTGAACAAGAACCCTTGCTAAAAAAAAGGGTGAGTAGCGATGTTGTTATTGTATTTCATGGTTGCAACAGTGTTAAAGAATGTCTTTAGCTAAGTAGCACCAGCCCTTGATGGTTTAACAGTTTTGGAGACAGTTTTGACGCGAGCCATTGAAGAAGAATGGAAGAAATCTTGGAGAAGGTAGTGGAAGAAAATATAGGAGATATTGAAGAGAAAGAACAGTAAAAATGGAAACTTTTGGAGAAACTTAAGAGAAATGAGCAGTTGAAAAGAGGAAAATAAGGGAGATAGTGATGATAGTTCAACAAAAATGAAACGTACTAAGGGAGTTGCATGATGTGGAGGAGGACAGAAAGAAATTAAGATGATTTGGGGGGAAATGTGAAGTGACCTAGTCCTCAAACAAAAAGTTTAACTTCTCTTCCATGGGCTCGCCAAGTAATAGAATTGGCCCAGTTATAAAAAAAAACAAATCTCTCCCTCGGACTTTTCTGCCCAGTCAACCTATATTACTTTATACCACGATATCCATTCAATTTCTCTCTGCGATATCTTATGCCCTAGAATAATTCTTTCATGAACCATGAAGTGACATTTTCCCAATTTAAATCAAGATTCATTTCTTCACAGTGGCACAGAACCAATTGTAGATTTTTCACACAATCTTCAAAATCATTACCGAACACATTGAAAATCGTCCATGAAGACTTCAAGAAACTTTTCATGTCAGAGAATATGGCCATCATACAATTTTGAAAAGTTGTCGGGGCATTACATAACCCGAATGACATCCATCTGAATGCAAAAGTACCATATGGACATGTGAAAGTTGTCTTATCTTGGTTATTGGGAGCTATCGCAATCTGATCCCGAATAACCATAAAAAAATAGTTGAAAGGTTTCCCAGCTAATCTATCCAACATCTAATCAATGAATGATAGCGGAAAATGGTCCACCCTAGTTGCCTTATTAAGTTTGTGGTAATCCATACATACTTTTCATCCTATGATAGTCTGAGTTGGTATGAGCTCAATGTTATCATTACTTACCATTGTGACTGCCCCTTTCTTGGGTACATATTGTACAGGATTCACCCATAAGCTGTTTGAAATCAAGTAAATGATGCTAGCGTCAAGCCACTCAATAATCTCTTTCTTGACAACTTCTTTCATGATTGAATTCAGTTTTCGTTGCTGTTCAATGAAATTGCTAGGGTAATCCTCCAACAAAATTTACTGCATGCCGAATGCAGGGCTAATTCCCTTTATATCAGCCAAGGTCCATCCCAATGCCTTCTTAAATTGTCTAAGAACTTCTAACAACCTTTCCTTTTGCTCGGGTGTCAGCTCTACAGAAATTACTACCGAAAAAGTATCGTTGTTGCCCAACTATGAATATTTCAAATGCCGCGGCAAAGGTTTTAACTCTAGTGTAGGAGGTTCCTAGATCACATAATGCCTTACCAACATAATAATTTCAAATTGAACATGGGATAATGAAACTCCTTGGGTCCTTCAACTTTGGAGGTAATTTATTTCTCAACATTGTTGTGCTCCCTTCAATGAGAGCAACAGTATCAAATTCTCCCAATCTACGCTTATTTAACAATATATCTTTCATAAATTTCATGTAATTTGGCATTTGCTCTAAAGCTTTTACCAATGTTTTGTTGATATGGAGTTGCTTCAATACATCCAAAAATCTTTTGAATTGAATATCCTACTTAGAAGTATGAAATCGCTGAGGAAAAGGTAAAGGTGGTCGTTCTTCAAGTTGCTGATATTATTTTACCATGACATTTTTGTTGACAACATGATCTAATTTTGACACAACATTTTGTTGCTGACCCTTTTTAGGTTCAATATGTTTTTCAGATGAGTCAGAATTCTTTCCCTGGTTGAGGCTGGAGTTGTCTTATTCTACAGTGGTACCTTAAACAATGCCTTTAAGCTGAGTCCCACTTCTAAGAGTAATTTCTTTGCAATGTTCCTTGTCTTGTGTTCTTGAATTCTCTATATCACTTTACAGTACTCCTTGTGGCCTCGAATTCAGAGCATTCTCTATTTGCCCCATTTTATTCTTAAGAGCTCGGAGAGACGTAGCCTGACTCTAAGTTACAACAGTCTGATTCTAAATTACATCATTTTTAGCCATATATTCCTTTAACAAGCCTTCGATGGATGTCGAGGACGATAATGTTTTACCCTGTTGAATATTTTATCTCGGTAGAGGATGATTATAACTAGGCGGTGTATTCTACCTTACAACATTGTTTTAATTCTCCACACATTGATTATTCCAACTAAAGCTCAGATGCTACTTCAACGCTGAATTGTTGGTGTTAGAATAGGGATTACTATTCCAATTAAAGTTACCCATGTAGTACACAAATGTTGGGTTTGATGGGCATTCATCAAATACATGATCTTCACCATAATAAACACACGATAGCTCAACTACTTTCATCTCCTGAACTGTAGTGGGTTTCTTCATTATTTTTATCATATTAGCTAAAGAAGATACTCGAACTGTTAATGAAGTGATTGCATAAAGCTCTATAGTACTAGCAGCTCTCTTGCCCGTTCCAACTCTTGTGGTTGGATATTGATAATCATTGTTGGAAATTTTTTCCAAAATCACATATGCTTCATTATAAGATTTATCCAACAAAGTACCATTGGCAGAAGCACGAGCTACTATCCTCGTATGTACATTCAACCCATTATAGAGTATCTCCATCTGAGTCCAGTGTTGAAATCCATACATTGGAGATTTTTGAATTAAGTTTTGAAATCATTCGCAACCTTCATATAGTGTCTCATCTTCTGATTACCGAAAAAATGTGATGTCATTTCTAATCTTGGCATTCATATTTGGTGGATTATACCGTGGCAAAAACCTTTGGAAAAGATCATTCCATGACGCCACTATTCCCAATAGGAAAGCATTCAACCATGCTCTCGCACGATCTCTTAAAGAATACGGAAATAGTTTAAGTCACAGAGCGTATTTAGGAACACCCTATTGTCTAAACAAGTCATAAACCTCTAGGAAAAGACTTAAATGCAGTCTTGGATCTTCAGTAGGTAATCCACTAAACTGTCCTACTATTTGTAACCTCTGAAACATTACCGATTTTAGCTCGAATTACTGAGCTTGAATTTGTGGTCTAACTATCCTTGGATAGATCATCCAAAATTGGCACAACATGCTCTCAGATTGGTTTGTCTCAGCCATCTATCACCCTATGAATAGGAGGATCAACATCCTGACCATTCAAATTATCCTTTAGACTAGGTATCACGCTACGAATAGGAGGATCAGCGTCTTGACCATTCAAGTTATCATTCACACCAGGTATCACCCTACGAACAGGGGGATTAACATCTTGGCCATTCATATTATCATTGAGACCAGGATCATTCCCATTACTACCCATTTTTTGTAGTTCTTTCTTTCTTCGTCGTATAGTTCTTCTGATCTCTCGGTCAAAAGGATATTCTTTGTTATAAAAAATGTCTCTTCTCATGCACTGATGACAAACCTATAGAAATGAAATTAAACTAAGTTAAATAAAACTAATGGTATTAAGTAAAATAACCAAACCAGATTAGCCCAAATTTGTCGATCCCCGACAATGGCGCCAAAAACATGTCTAGTGTGAATATGATATGTGAATTGTGCAAGTATACACGTCGAAATAAACAATAAAGTGATAAGTAAGATCATCTCCACAGGGATCAGATTATGTATAAAATTGATCAAGTTATTATAATGAATTATGATTACTACTATGGCAAACAAAGATAAGTATGCAGTGGTAATTTAGAGGGATAATAATGTGTGCTAAATGTGTATTGCCTAATACTGGAAAATGCTCAGGCTAAACAAGAGTAAAAATACAATGGCAATTATGAGAATAACTACTAGTATAATATGTAACGAACAAGTAAACAACTAAATATGTTAAGGCAAGATGCTACGAAAAAGGATAGAGGATATACGATGTTGATTTGAAAGGTTGGGATTACTAAGTATCTACCCTTCCTATCAATAATGCCTCAGCAAAATCATACTCAATCTACTATTAAGAAGAGTTCTAAAGTGGTTTGCTTCTTTCGAGAGAAAAACCTCAAGTTACATTACCTCAATTGATATATGTTTATATGCCTTTAGTGTGGTATCCTATATTGTTTTCTTTATGGGCATGCTGCACAGTCGTCTATATCTAGGGATTCCATGCATAAAATTTAGAAATAAAAACAATTGAATGAAACAATAAATTAATTAAGATCTATGCTTCAACCATTAAAGTAAATAAAAGTTTCATCATGAAATCCCAACCATATGAGATTTAGTTCATGGGTTTTGCAAGTAAAATTCAAAACCAAAATATCATCCAACATCGTATCAATCAAATCAATTCACAGAGAATAATTAAGAAACGATGGAAGAACTTTGGGAAAATGGCTTTCGCCAAACTAATCCACAATCCAGTAGCACAGTGTCTTGTGGTGGCTGAGAGGGACTGCCTTTGGTTTCCTCTTTCTGTCTCTACTCAGCTGCTACCCTCTATTTTTGCCTACAGATCTCCACCCCTTATGGTTTCTTCCTTTGGCTTTTTATAAACTTTTCTTCCTAGGGTAAATCCAATAGCCCACGATATCTTCTCTTAATTTTTAGGCAGGTTTTTCTGGTACAGGTAGAGTTGGGCAGAGACGAATATGCATTGAGTGTTGACTTGGTCATCTTTCTCGAATTTTCACAATCTACAAGGGGGAAAATTGTCCAACCTTTTACCCCAAAAAATGTTCATTCCTTTATTTCTATCTCCGTATCTTGTAGCTGCCAAACCACCAAATACAACCCTTCCACACCCAATTAAAAGTACATAACATTTAAACACAGTCCAAGTTCCTAATGCAATGATAAAAATAGTAATGAAATTTTCTAAAATGCCACTAAATGTACCCCAAGTACAAGCAATTAGCTAGGTCTAAAGGCATGAAATATAACTATTTTCAAGTTAGTTGACAAAGCCAAAGCTATTGAAGAGATCCTTTCCTCAGAATTATTCTATCCTTGTACAACTTGACCCAAAAGTTTAGAGAAATTTTAAAATTACCCTACTCGTAATTTTGTGAAAATTTTTCTGATTCGAAGCAAGCCCACACTTGACAGACGTGAGCTTGAAGATACTAGAAAGACTACTTGGTCGAAGCGCTCATCATAGACGAATTGAAAAGGTAAAATTTTGATTAAGTGTTTATTACTTTAGATGTCACAACCAATATCTTGTTTTCGAAATTTTTTTTAAAACTCTGTTTTCCCTAAATTTGCTTTCCATTGCATTTTCCAAACTCATTTTTTCCAACAACACTAGTAAAGAGTTCCCCAAAAATCGTCTATCCAATAAGACACCACATTATGGCCAAGCCACTAAATATAGCAGACAAGCTGCACATTGTGGTCAAACTACTCAATAATGTTGGGGCTAAGCCACTCAATATTATAGACAAGCTGCACGTTCTGGATAAGCCATTCAATAATGTTGTGGCCAAGCCACTCAATATTTTAGATAAGCTATATGTTGTGGACAAGCAACTGAATAACGTTGTGGCCAAGCTAAATATTGCAGATAAGTTGCATAATGTTGTGGCCAAGCCACTCAATATTGTAGTAAAACTGCAAAACTGAATAAATCTAATCTACATGTTAAGTATTTTCAGTGGGCATGCTTAACATGCGAATCAGATTTATAGTCAACACAGTCAACATGCTCAACATAGTCAATATGCTTAACATGCAAATCATATTTCAATTATCATAATAGTGGCTTGATTTATATATATATCATGCATAATCAACATTCCCATAAAATCACATATCATGAGAATTGGTATGTACACATAATTTCGCAACAAGTATTAAACCAAATCAAATATCACACACGATCATAAGGTGATCAGTTTGAAGTACTTGGGTATCATATCTTTTTATGGATTTAGCATCCGATTTTGAATACATAATATATTCCCAATATTTCATATAATGGAGATTTTTAACAAGGTTTGAATTTTTAAATAACAATATATATATTGATGATAAGTCCATGTAAATTTTCTAATACATTAAACCCACACCTGATGATTAGCTTTTCCACTAATCTAAACTCTGATCTTCAGTGATGGAACAAAAAGACAAATCTCCCACTTGTTCGGATTTAAATGATGATTTAGTAGAGAAACACAATTATTAGTCTTGCCTATGAATTCAATCTCTAACTCTTAAGGGTTTTAGTAGAGAACTTACTCTTGTTTTCTTTTTATGAAGAAATTCGATTGATTTCTTATGGATGTAGATAATCCAAGTGATCAAATCAACCCTTTAAAAATAATCACATACACGATTATAAGTAATGGAGAAATTGATATTTGTTTTCCCTATTGATACTTACGGTACTAAGAATAAGTTGGAAAGATCAACAATCGCCGAAATAATTGTTCGACGAAGGAGATTTATCTAAGGAGAAGTTCATCATCGAAATAAAAGAAAATAATGGATTAGAACATAGAAATGATCTATGAAATTAGGAGAGGAGGAATACAAATTCAGTTATAAATAAAGAAATGAAGAGGAAATAAAAATAGGCGAAGAACAGTGACTAATGGCGGTGGTATTGTGGTGGCACTACGGTGGTGAGATAGTAGTGGTATGGCAGTGGTGAGGTGTGGAGGAGGCATAGAAGAGGGGAGGTTTTCATTATCGATGTGGTGGTGGTTCACTGATAATTTGATTGCAAATGGAGGTGTTTTTGTGGCAAATAGTAAAAGATGTGGTGGTTATAGGAGGAAGAAAAAGAAAGGAAAGGAGAGAAATGTTGGAAGGAAAAATAAAAGTGAATGGTGGCTGTCTAGGTGCATGGGATGACAATAGCATGGTAAGGGAAGGAAAAATGGCAAAAAGTGGGAAAAAGGCATGAAAAGTGGATCATGAGGGAACCAAGGGAGTGAAAAGGGGGCTATTGAAGGAATGTTGACTAGATAACCAATGAAAGAATCATCATTTGCATGGCAACTTTGTGTGGATGGCAAGGGGGTTTACCCACCCTTTCTAAATGTTAATTTTTTTAAAAAAATATGTGAGTGAAGGGAATTTAACCTAGGATCTTAGAGAGTTTAATTGAGCTTCTTACAACTAGGCTATTTACTTGCTTATGCATGAATTGATAAACTTAGTAATAAAAATATGGGATGCGACAATAGCAACACCCTTAACAAAGTTTCTTTAGAAGAAAGAAGAGTTTGTTTGGATAGAAGAAAGGTTGTAGAGCTTTGAAAAGGTTAAGGCAATCTTCACTAAAGTACCTACGTTGATTCAACTTAAACCAGAAAATAAGTTTGTGGTTTACAGCGACACCTCTCACATAGGGCTAGGATGTGTGCTGATGCAGGAAGGAAAAATGGTAGCTTATACTTTCAGGCAAGGTTCATGAGCATAACTACCTAGCTCACGATTTGGAGCTAGCCATAGTTGATACGATCCGCCTCGGTGTTGAGTCTAGTCGTATTTGTGTTGCTCAATCGTCTACAATGAAGTAAGGAACAATTGAATAGCTAGTAAGTAAAATAGGTGAAGGAGGCTCAATATTGTTTTAAAACAACAAAGGTTCAGAAATTGGCTAAATGAATGTGTTCGGTTATGGAAAATTGATGGAAAGAAAATCGACTCAAGAAACAAGTAAGAACCAACACTAATAAGTGTCGACCCAGCACTTATACATTTAATAAGATGGATAGAAGAAATTCAAACAAAAACCTCGATCCACTATCTAGATAGATAGGAACCTCGGTATAGGGTTCAAACGCCACACTTGTGAAAGTGATAAGTTCAGGATAAAATAAATAACGGGTTGACGCCACTAGCTTTGTAGATAAGCCAACAAGTCTTTAAACAAAGTTGGAGAAAAGAAATTCTCACCAAATGAACAAAGTTTCATTCAAAAATTCATCCAAAAAAATTCCGCTTTACAAAGTCTGAATACACCTATTTATAATGCTAAAATAAGGTATCCAAAAAGTCTCAAGCACTCACTGAATGTACTAATTAAAACTGATTTAAAAATTCAAAACTCTTGGCATTCTTGAAACAAATAACTTCTCCATTGAATTCTCTTCAATTTAGCTGAATAAATGTTCATGAAGGCTTGAAATTGACTCTTGAGTTATCCCATGGGTAGCCGAATAGTCATCACCTCCTTAAAGAAATTCTAAATGCTGAATTTATTCTTTTTAAAAGAACAAAATAATCAGCAGGAAGCTAAAGGGTTGCTGCCGAATTTAAATGGTATAAAATGCCCTTTAAAACATCCTTCAATGGTGAATTAACTCACTTTGTAACAGCTACATCATTTGTGATCAGATAGCACTTGAAAGGTCACTTCATTTAAGTTTATAATAGCTTTGTAATGTAACGGTTGTGAGCTAAAAATCTCCTGCAATTAAAACACTAAAATGAACTTATTAAGCTTATTAAACACTAATTAAACATATTAACAATAAATATTTCACTTAAATAAATAAACTAAATTCATAAATTAACTATTCCAGCAACTAGTTAATTTAAGAAGCAAAATTAAATAAACTTAACTCATGCTTCAATAAATAATTCTAGAAACTAGATTAATTAAGAGCATCACTTATTAATTAAAGTTCAACAAAAACACTTATTAATTAAACTAAGATGAGTTGATTAAATGATCAACAACTCCATTATTTAACTAAAGATGAGCTTATTAAAATTTTAGTTCAACTTGCAATAAATTGCAAGTATCGCCTCTTGGGTTACTCCTTTCATGAAGAATGGGATTAGCTTCTTGTTCTCTCCAAACTCGATCCACATAGCTTGCCAAATCTTCTTTAAAGTTCTTAGCTCGTGACCTAGTTATAGGCCCTGGTGGCAGCTCAATGGAAACATCCCGAGCTGAGATCGTATCAATAGTGGTGTTTACATTCAAGATTTGGAACTAATTGTATGGTGAGAAGTGTACTATCTACACAAACCATAAAAGTCTCAAGTATTTGCTCATGTAGAAGGAGTTGAACCTACGATAGAGAAGACGGATAGAGTTGCTGAAAGATTATTACTATGTGATAGGGTATCGCCCTGGAAAGGGAAATGTGGTAGTAGATGCATTAAATAGAAGTTAGTAAGTGAGTTGCGAGCTCTGTTTGCACAATTGTGTGTGAAAGTGATGGGTTGCAAGTGAGACCAATGTTTTCACATGAAATCAAAGAAAAACAATACTTAGATGAATAATTGACGAAGAGGGTTCGCCAAGTGGAGCAATAAGTGTGAGGGGACCTCGCACTAAATGATGAGGGGTACTCTCTTTTCATGGAAGACTTTGTGTGCCCAGGGATGAGGAGCTTCAAAGTGTTATTCTTAGGGAAGCACACAATAGTCCGTATACAATGCACCTTGGTAGTAACAAGATGTACTGTGACCTCCGTAAACTCTATTAGTGGCCTAGTTTTAAGTGAGTTATTACAGAATTTATGGTGAAGTGCCTAATTTTCCAAAAAGTCAAAGCAGAGCATCAATATCCTTCGGGACTGTTACAACCACTCAAGATTTTAGAATGGAAGTGGGAAAGGATCATTATGGATTTTATGACAGGATTACCCGTGATTGCGACTAAGAAGGATGCAATTTGGGTGACTGTATGTCGCCTAACGAAGTGTTCACACTTTTTAGCTATTCGTACAAGTTAGTCAGTACAGAGGCATGAGATCCTTGATTTACTTTTAGATTTTGGAAGATTCTGCAAGAAGTATTAGGTTCGAAACTCAACTTCAGTACTACTTATCACCCTCAAACAGATGGCCAATAAGAGAAAGTGATAGAAGTATTGGAAGACATGTTGCGTAGCTATGTTTTGGAGTTCGGAGGAAGCTGGGAACATTATTTACCTTTCTTAGAGTTCACCAATAATAATAGTTACCAAGCCAGAATTCAGATGGCACCCTTTGAAGCATTGTATGGAAAGAGGTGTCGAACACATCTATGTTGGATTGAGTTGGATAAAAAGAGAATCGTTGGACCTGAGTTGGTTCGCGAGACAGAGGATAAAGTGAAAATGATATTTGAATATTTAAAAGCTGCTTTAAATATACCAAAGTTGATGCGATCTCCGTCGCATCTTGTTTCGATACAACTCGACGACCTCAGAATTGGCCTAAGCTCGAGGGGCCTAAGTGCAAAATGAAGCTTAATTACAAGCTCATTCAGCTTACTAAGCATGCATGGTAATTTATTACAAGCTGAATTTTAATTTAATTAAACTCATTCTAGTTAATAATTGAGTTACTGGACTTTATTAAACTCATCTTAGTTAATAATTTAGTTATTGTTAAACTTTATTTAATATATGTTTCTTTTAATTAATCTAGTTGCTGGAATAATTTATTGATGCATAAATTTTTAAGTTTATTTATTTAAGTTAAGTGTTTAATGTTTTTTGTGTTTAATATGAGTTTAAATGTGATTAATGTGTTTGTTTTAATGTGTTTGTTTTAATGTGTTTGATTGCAGGTGTCTTTTTAGCTAGAAACCGTTATATTCAAGGGCTGTTACAAATTGATTAAAGTGACTTTTCAAGTAGAAATCAGTTACATACAAAGGAAGCATTATATATCAGTTAAAGGAGCTGTTATATCAATTAAAAAGGAGAGCATTATACCTCTTTAAATTGGCAGCAGCCTTTTCTTATGCCATAACTGTTTGTTGCTTAAATGGTCACTACATGAGCTTAAATTTCATTAAAAGCTGTTGGTGTCCATTCGAATGGCAAAGAGGGACTTCAAAAGTTTTCTTAGACACTTTTGGATGCTTAAGAATGAAACGTAAGCATTCAAGTGAATTGGATCAGCTGAATTAATGAATTAAATCATATTGAAGGAAGGAGTTACTTAGGCCTAGAATTTCAAAAGTTTGAAAACTTTATTTTAGCTCATTATTAGCTCATTAAGCTAAACAAAAGTGATCTTTTGGTTAGGCCTTTCATAGCATTATAAATAGTTGTATTCAGCCTATTGTAAAGGAACCTTTTGCTAAATTTATGCTAAATTTGAGTTTTGTGAGTTATCCAATTCTCTTTGATTCTTTTGGAACTGATCTGACTTATCAAGCATAGCTTGTGGCGTCTATCCTTTCCTTTGTTTGCTGAACTTATCACTTTTGAGTGTGACGTTTGTATACCTTTCATTCCTATCACCATTGATAGTGGGTTAAGGTTTCTCCATTGTTTTCTTAAACCATGAATCACCTTAGAGCCAATTGAGATTTGGGTAACAATCCAATATTGTTGGTTCTTTTTCGGCCTTAGTCAAAATTATCCGTTATCTTTGCTTAACCATTCTGTTACCTTATTTTAAACCCATTTCTTTCATTCTTTAGCCTTTTTCTTTGTTTAAAAACTTAGTTCATTTCTAAATGAATTAATGTTACTTAAATTCACGATTAGGCATCAAACGACTCGAATAATTCACGAAACAAGTTCATATCAAAAGTCCTATGCTGACTTGAAATGGCAAGATGTTGAGTACCAAGTGGGCGAGCATGTGTTTCTTAAAGTATCGCCATGGCAGAAAGTCCTAAAGTTTGGCCGTAAAGCAAAGCTAAGTCTGAGATTCATTGGTCCATATGAAGTGGTGGAAAGAATCAGTCTTGTAACATATCGATTCAAGTTTCCTTGTGAACTTGATAGAATTCATTATGTGTTTCATGTAACCATGCTGAGGAAGTATTGCACAGACCCATGCCATGTAGTGTTAACAGATGACATTGAAATGCAACCTGATATGTCATATGAAGAAAAACCAATTAGGATTTTTGCTCGTGAATTGAAAGTCCTGAGAAACAAGAGGATTCCTTTAGTCAAAGTGTTATGGTGAAATCATATACGTGCCAGTTTTATTGCGAAGTATTATTTTTTGTGACTCTTGTGTGTTTGTGACCCCTATATGCATGTTAAACCTTAAGTGCGTTAACCAAATACTTAACGAACCCTACCTAAGTTTGTAAACACATGCATGAATATCCCTTTCGTTACGAAGCCTATTTGTATGCGAACTTATGATGCTTTATTTTAAGTATGAGCTATAGTTACTTTGCGAACCCGTATTACTGTACGAACTCATGCGTTGTGTTTTTATGTGGACAATGTTTGTTACTTTGATAAGCGAATGTTTTACATGTTTATACCTTAATAATAACTTCCATGTGCTTGTATTTATTTTTGAAAGTGTGTACCCTAATACCATGTTTATACCTCTCATGCGAACCCTTAAGTCTTACTGTTTAGGTGACATGCAAAGACTTCCTCATTTTGTTTGATAAGCTCGCATGTTTTACATTCTATGTATGATATTATTCTGCTACTATGCTGTAACTTATCATAATATATGTTATAAGTAAGCGGTGTGCTTGAAGATAGGTTGAGAGTTGATAGAGAATTATTTTTGTGGCAAGTGTAGCTTGCCAAATATGGGTCAAACCTACTTAGTCGGGTTTGGGGTGCTACATTGGTTGGTATGAGAGTTAGCTAGGTTAAGGCTCATCAAATTAACATTGAGCCAGTCAGGTTCGCCAAGCTGCTTATACAGGTGAGTTCGCCATAAAGGCTAGACAAGTTCGCTAGATTTGGCAAAGTAAGCTCGCCAGAGTAGAAAGGGTATGTCTATCGTAATATGAATAAGTTTTGAAGTGCTGTGTGTGAAATTGCTTGATTGGGGTAGGATTGGGAACAAATTTGCCTTGGTTCACCTGTATCTTTTGCAGGATTACGCCTTAGATCATCCCTTTGTTGTTTTCCATTCTAGTAAGTAAGTTGTGTTTTGGCAAAATTCATTCACGTGTGTATGTCTACAAGTTGGATACCTAATTAAGTGTGTTTAATGTCTTACCTAAGCCACTGTCTTGTGTATGTTTAGAGTGAGAAAGAATGCCTCTCTGTAAAGTGAATGTAGACCCTGTGAATGAAGCTATCAACAGCTATGAAGATGACTAGAAGTTGGCTACACAAGAGCAACCTCATAAGGCAAGCATCTTGGAAGATGGCATGGAGCCAGTAGTGCAAGCCATGATAGGGACTTTTTAGTGAGTTACTAGTGCTAACACTGTGCCTATGAATCATGGATTACCATTGCAACATTTGTAAGTTCTAGGTGGTAGGGAATTCAATGGTGTCAGAGGATCTGATCCTAAAAAAATTAAGTATTCGTTTGAGGGTGTTGAGAAAATCCTTGAGCAAATGACATGTTTTGATGATGAGAAGCTTAGATGCACTATTCTTTACGGGCAAAGCCCATTGTTGGTGGAACATCGTAAAGTAAACAATTGCTATGAACAGATTGACATCGGAGTTCTTCTTGTGAACTTTTAAGAAGAAATTCATAGGTAGCTGTATTTGGAAGCTCGCAAGCATGAATTCATCAACTTTGTGCAAGGCGACTTGTTTGTGGCTGAGTACAAAGCAGAATTTGTGCGACTGAGCTAGTGCACAACAAAGATGGTCTCGCAAGAAAATGATTGTTGTTAGAGGTTTCGTTTTGATCTAAATCATGATATCCAACTCTTCCTGACGACTCACGATACTATGAACTTCGACGAGTTAGTTGACAAAGCCAAAGCTATTGAGAAGATTAAGGCTTCGCACACTAAAGCTTGAGCTAGAAAGCAATTGTTAGGGAGAGTGTCCAAAAGGGATCACAACTCACAAAATTTAGGCAGGAATATGAAGTAAAGTTTTCGATCGGACCATTCACAACAATGGAAAAATACCCAGGATGGAAAATAGGTTTCGCATAAGTCTAAGAGCTAGCTATTTTGCG
The DNA here is from genome assembly GCF_007990345.1 of Gossypium hirsutum. Lineage (NCBI taxonomy): Eukaryota > Viridiplantae > Streptophyta > Magnoliopsida > Malvales > Malvaceae > Gossypium > Gossypium hirsutum. The sequence continues at coordinate 25,567,879 of NC_053440.1, read as the reverse complement.
AATAGTACAAACAAAGTTATCTTGGGGAATGTCGTAAGATGATTGGAGGTCTTTTCAAGTGTGATTCTAAGGATCAGTTGATAAAAGATTATCTAGAACATCGGGAGGGATCGTAAGCTCAGACTACAAACCCTACTCAAGTGCAAGGTAGTGTTCATAGTCAAGGAAGAAGTAGAGGTGGAGAAACAAGACAGGTTGGATAGTGAACGTTAGCCCATATTGTTGTGACCCAAGATGAATTAGGAGGTCTTGCACGAGTCTATGCTGTGATGGACCCTCATGAGTAAGGTGCTGCTATTATTACAGGTACCTTCACTCTACGAACTATTCCCTTATTTTCCTTGATTAAATCTAGTTTATGTCTAATGTGGTCTTGGCATTGAAGGCAAAAAAGATGTTGGGTTAAGGCTACGAAGCCTATCTCACTTTTATTATAGGTTCGCAAGATGTGGCGAAATGGATTTATGAGATATGGACTGTGAAAGACTTTCCTAATGTGTTTCTTGACGAGTTACTTGTATTACCTCTAGACTGTGAAGTCAAGTTCGCCATTAAATTGTACCTTGGTAGTTTGCCAATGTGTATTATGATGTATCACATGGCACCCAAGGAGCTTAAGGAGTTAAAGATACAACTTCAAGAGCTGCCTGATAGAGGCTTCATTCGACTAAGAATTTCACCTTGGGGTTTGCTAGTGTTGTTTGTACAGAACATGGATGGTAGATTAAGGATGTGCACCTGCTACAGGCAATTGAATAAATTGACTGTAAAAAACAAGTTCCCATTGCAAATAATTGATGATTTGTTTGACTAGTTGAGAGGAGCCACAATGTTTTTGAAGATTGATTTGCAGTTTGGTTACTAGCAGCTTAAGCTAAAGGAATTTGATGTTTTGAAGACAACATTCAGAATAAGATATGGGCATTACAAGTTTCTGGTGATGTCCTTTGCGTTGAGAAATGCACCTGCTGCTTTCATGGACCTGATGAATCGGGTGTTTCATGAATACTTGGATCGATGTGTGGTCGTGTTCATTGATAAAATCAAGCTGTATTTGCGAATTGAGGAACAACATGATACTCTTTTGTGAACTATGTTGCAAGTTCTCCGAGAGCAACAACTGTTCACAAAGTTTAGTAAGTGTGAGTTTTGGCTTAAGGAAGTTGCTTTTTTGGGGCATGTAGTGTCAGCCGAAGTGGTTCGCGTAGAGCTAAAGAAGATTAAAGTCTTTGTGGAGTGGAGATCGCCAAAGAGTGGTACTGAACTGTGAAGATTTTTAAGGTTTGCAAGGTACTGGTTCACGTCAAAATGGGCAAGTATACACGATCGTTATCAAGTAATAAGTAAGTAAAAAGAGTATGGTCTCGACATAGACTATGTTGATAATCAGTAGCTGTAAAATTAGTGTTTTACATGTTGGTTAAGAAAACACAATATTTGAAGGTGATGGATATTAAACTTAAATTAACATCTAATATTCAAATGAAATAAACTAAATGCAATGAAATAGTTTAGCAGCAATTCGCAAGTTTTAACAACAATAACAGGAATAAGCTAGAACAATTATAACTCTTAATTCAATCCATTCTTTCATGTTTAACAATGTTCTAGAAAATTTCCATGGCAGCTCGATCATTTATGAACTTGGAATTTAAATCATAACCTCTTTCAAGATCTTAGATTTGTTAGTTAGAAAAACGTGCATATTTCTATGTCACCATTTAACTAAGGATTCCTTAGAATTTATGCAAAGTAACAATGACGAGTTAGATTTGAAACAATTTAATTACATAAATCAAAAGCTATGCAAGGTAAAAATGTTATTTTGGATTTATTATGAATCTTTCATTCATTCTTGTTTGAATATAAATTAAGCATGCATCTTTCAATTATTACGTCTATTAACCACCATCTGGTTTAGATTAAGCAATTAATTCCAATGTAGTTTAACATATCTTAATGCATAAACAACATGAATGATTTTAATTGGAAGCATAAATAACTTAAGTATAGAACAATATAAACATGAATCAAATCAATACATTGCAATCATTCAGGCTAAACAAATTTAAGTCATTAAATGAAAAAGTAGTCAAATAATTTACAATCATGTTTTTAAACTAAGAAAAACTAAAAGAGAAAGGAAGAAGAAACTCTGAGATGAATTCTGTAACACCCCGAACCCGAGACCGACACCGGAGTCGGACACGAGATGTTAACAAACTTTGAAAAATTTTTCCAGACACTGCCCAGTCTGAGTACTAGTCGCTTCAAAAATCATATCTTGAGTTTCACAACTCAAAAATCAGTTTTGTGATTTTTCCCTGAAACTAGACTCATGTCCCCATCTATGGATTTTTTTCTAGAATTTTTGGTCGGGCCAATTAGTACAGTTTATTAGTCAAAGTCTCCCATGTTACAGGGGTCGACTACACTGACCTTTTCCCATTACGACTGGGATATCTCTCTGCACAGAGCTTCAATACTGATGCCGTTTGTTTCTATGGAAACTAGACTCAGAGAGGAATCCATACATATATGGTATGACCCCTAATTATCTCTGGTCAATTTATAGTGAATTTCCAAAGGCGGAACAGTGAATCCAGAAACTGTTCTGGCCCTGTTACACAAGAACCCGAATATCTCTTTCTGTACTGTTCCTATAATTGTTTCGTTACTTCCATATGAAAGTAGATTCATCAAGGTTCGATTACATAATTTATTCACTATTTAATTCCACTCCTACGAATTCTTGTGATTTTTCCAATCCACACCACTGCTGCTATCAGCTTCTGTTTTCAAAGTGAACCTTACCTAATTTGGGGTTTCATGGACCAACTAGGGCCTTGTCATACATAAGCCCACATATGATCATACTTAGCCATTCTAGTGGCTGATCATTTGCTCAACACTTCCATTCCAACATAGTTACATCATGAAACCATCTATACATTCATAAATACGAATGGTCTAATGCCATACTCCACTTCTACAAGCCATTTTCGCATGGCTGTACACTTATACATTTCATAAAGTACTCGAAAGACAACAATGGGTAGTCCTATACATGCCATATCAAAATTCAACCAAAATAGTACCCAAAAGAGCCTTTGATAGTGTGGGCGACTTCGACTTCAAGATCCCGAGTCCGATAGCTGGAGAACTAAAAATCTATAAAACAGAGGAGCAATGTAACGAGTAAGCAATTTATGCTTAGTAAGTTTGAGCAAGGAATTCCAGCATGCACAAAGAATAGCACACATTTAGCTAAACGGAATATTTCATAATACGCAATTTACCGATATCAAACTTGCTTCACAACATTAATAACCCTTATGTACATACACAATAAACTAACTTGGCCGAAGGCCGGTAGCTCGTTTATCAACTGAGCGAACATTTATTGTAAGGGCTCGATTAAATTCAACACATACGTAACATATCCCCATATTGGGATGTTTTTCGAGTATTCGCTGGAATTTTACAGCAAGCTCATTCATTACCAAATCACGTACCTTCGGGATTTAACCGGATATAGCTCCTCGTTCAAATGCCTTCGGGACATAGCCCGGTTTTAGTAACTCACACAATGCCTTCGGGACATAACCCGGATTTAACAACTCGCACGAATGCCTTCGGGACTTAACCCGGATTTAACAACTCGCACGAATGCCTTCGGGACTTAACCCGGATTTAATAACTCGCACGAATGCCTTCGGGACTTAACCCGGATTTAATAACTCGCACGAATGCCTTCGGGACTTAACCCGGATTTAGTATCTCGCACAAAGGCCTTCGGATCTTAATCCGGATATATTCACTTAGCACAAAGCCTTCGGGACTTAGCCCGGACAGCATTCAATTAATCATGCACATTCATATTTCATTTTCGTTTACGAAACTCAAACACAAGGCACATATTGTCCTTGCACATTCGGCTCAATAGCCACACATAGAGCATGATTTAATCACATCGAAATTTAAGCTCTCTTACTCAAGAACTTACCTCGGGTGTTGTCGAACGATTTCGCTAGCTATTCAACCACTTTTTCCTTCCCTTTATCGGTTTTATTTCCCCTTTGCTCTTGAGCTTAATCAAACAAATAAATTGATTTCATCATTTTAGGCATCAAAAGATGAACACAAGGCACTTAGCCCATATTTATACATTAGACATTAAAGTCTCATACATGCAAAAATCATGCATCAACACAACATATTAGCTAATTTCTTTCCCCTTGGCCGAATATGCATGTCCATTTTTGGGGTCGATTTCAACACTTAATACACACATATACACACTAGTAAAGCATCCTCCCCCTTTTCATCGATTTAACACATGCCTTGCTCATCAACATGCAAAGTTACATTCGGCCTTAGCACACATCTTGCTAGCCGATTCTTCTCCCTTTAGCAACCAATGCACATATGTGCTCACACAAAAATGCTAAAAAAGGAGGTTCAAGAATCATCAAGCCATCATCACATGCATCATTAACAAGCTTCATATTTTGCATGCAATGGCATTAACACAACCTCCACCTAGGCCGAATCTTAACTTATCCTCATGCCTCATCACCACAACATCAAACACCAACCAAGAATGATGCATCCATGGTCAAGTGCCATTTCCATCACATAGCAAGATTTAGACCATGGGCTAGGTAGAACTCAAGCTAACAACTAAAACATGCATGCATCTCATGGAACATCATTAAACATACCTTGGCCTAGCTACATGCATGGCCGAATCTCTTCACCTTTCTTCTTCTTTCCTCCTTAAAATTTTTGGCCAAGGATGAACCAAAGGATGAGAAATTTTTTTCTTTGTTTTTCTTTCTAATTTAGGCTAAAATGGAGGTGAGAAAGGATGAACACAAACTTTTCTCCTTTCTTCTCTTGAGCTCACGGCAATGGGGGGACAAACACCACACACACATTTTTTTTTCTTTTGTTTTCCATTTCTTTATTACCCATACTCCTTATTTTATTCTTCCACTAACAAAACATGTTTCATGACATGTTTTGCCCATCCTTCCTTGTCATGGCCGGCCACTACTCATTAGGGGGGAATTTGACATGCAAGTCCCCCCCTTTGTCCACATGCACTAGTAGGTCCTCACACATTGACCTATCACATTTTAGAATTTTCTCACATAAGTCCTATTGACTAAATTCACATGAAATCAACCCAATTGAAGCTTGAAATTTTCACACATTCATAATTACATATTCTACACAATAAGTATCACATTCAAACATTTCGGTGACTCGGTTTAGCGGTCCCGAAACCACTTCCCGACTAGGGTCAACTTTGGGCTGTCACAACTCTCCCCCACTTAAGAAATTTTCGTCCCCGAAAATCTTACCGGTAAATAGGTTTGGGTATCGTTCTTTCATCGAGCTCTCGGTCTCCCAAGTAGCTTCCTCGATCCCGAGTTTGAGCCATAACACCTTTACTAGCGGAACTCTTTTGTTTCGCAACTCCTTCACTTCACTAGCTAGGATACGCATCGGTTCTTCTTCATAGCTCATGTCGACTTGAATTTCAACCTCTGATGGGCTAATTATATGCGATGGATCAGATCGATAGCGTCGAAGCATCGAAACATGAAAGACATCATGAATCTTTTCAAGCTCCGGGGGCAAAATCAATCTATACGCAACCGGACCAACTCGTTTGGAGATTTCGTACGGCCCAATGAATCTTGGGCTCAACTTGCCCTTACGGCCGAACCTGAGTATCTTTTTCCAAGGTGAAACCTTAAGGAACACTTTGTCTCCCACCTGATACTCGATGTCTTTTCGTTTCAAATCTGCGTACGATTTCTGACGATCCGTGGATACCTTCAGACTTTCACGGATTACCTTTACTTTCTGTTCAGCATCTCTAATCAAATCAACTCCGAAAATTTTGCTTTCACCGAGCTCGGTCCAAAACAATGGTGTACGGCATTTACGACCGTTCAAAGCCTCATAAGGTGCCATCTTAATACTTGATTGAAAACTATTGTTGTAAGCGAATTCAATCAAAGGTAAATACCGTTCCCATGAACTACTGAACTCGAGGATGCAACATCTCAACATATCCTCAAGTATCTGAATTATCCGCTCGGATTGACCATCGGTTTGGGGGTGAAAAGCAGTGCTAAAATGCAACTTGGTACCCAGAGCTTCTTGCAATTTCTTCCAAAATCGTGAGGTGAATCTCGGATCTCTATCCGACACGATAGAAACAGGTACCCCATGTAATCTCACAATTTGATAAACGTACAATTCAGCTAGTTTATCCAATGAAAAATCCGTACGTACGGGGATGAAATGAGCCGACTTAGTCAGTCTATCAATAATAACCCATATCGCATCCTTCTTACTTGCTGACAAAGGCAGTCCGGACACAAAGTCCATTGTGACTCGATCCCATTTCCACTCGGGTATCATGATCGGCTGGAGTAATCCTGAAGACACTTGATGTTCCGCGTTCACTTGTTGACATATTAAACATCTCGAAACAAAGTCAGAGATGTCCCGTTTCATACCATGCCACCAAAATTGACGTTTCAAATCGTTGTACATTTTCGTACTCCCCGGGTGAATTGACATTCGGCTACAATGGGCTTCGTTCAGAATCATCGAAATGAGTTCCGAATTCCTTGGAACACACAAATGATTTCTGAACCTCAAACAATCATCATCATCAATTTGAAACTCCGATTCCTCGTTCGGAAAACACTTAGACCGTTTTGCAACCAATTCATCATCGACTTTCTGAGCTTCACGAATTTGGTGAGTCAATAATGGTTTAGCTTTTAATTCAGCTACTAACACACTGTCTGGTAAAACAGACAAATGCACGTTCATCGCTCGTAAAGCAAACAATGACTTCCGGCTTAAGGCGTCCGCAACCACGTTAGCCTTTCCCGGGTGGTAATCAATGACAAGCTTATAATCTTTCAACAACTCAAGCCAACGTCTTTGTCGCAGATTCAAGTCTAGTTGAGTCATCAAATATTTGAGACTTTTGTGATCCGAAAATACATGGCACTTCTCACCAAACAGATAATGTCGCCATATTTTTAAAGCAAACACGATGGCAGCTAGTTCGAGATCATGAGTCGGATAATTCCTCTCGTGTGGCTTCAATTGTCTCGACGCATAGGCCACGACTCGACCTTCTTGCATCAATACGCGACCCAACCCAAGTAGGGATGCGTCACTATAAATGACAAACTCTTTACCTGATTCGGGTTGCACCAAAATTGGAGCTTCAGTCAAATGAGTTTTCAGTTGGTTGAAACTTTTCTGACATTTCTCCGTCCACTCGAACTTAACATCCTTTTGAAGTAGCTTCGTCATTGGTGTGGCTATCATCGAGAAACCTTTCACAAATCGTCGGTAATAACCGGCGAGCCCCAAAAAGCTCCAAACTTCAGTAATATTTCTCGGAGGTTTCCAGTCAAGTATGGCTGAATTTTGTTCGGGTCAACTCGAATACCCGACGCGGATACCACATGACCCAAGAAGCTAACCTCTCTTAACCAGAACTCACACTTACTGAACTTAGCATATAACTGCTTCTCCCGCAAAATTTGCAGCACTAGCCTTAGATGCTCAGCATGTTCGGTCTCGTCTCTTGAATAGACCAAAATGTCATCAATGAACACCACTACGAACTGATCCGAATACGGTCTGAAGATCCGATTCATCAAATCCATAAATACCGCAGGGGCATTAGTGAGCCCAAACGGCATCACTAAGAATTCATAGTGACCATATCTCGTTCTGAAGGCAGTTTTTTTGGTATGTCCGATTCTCGAATTCGCAACTGATAATAGCCCGATCTCAAATCTATTTTTGAGAACACTGAGGCTCCCTTCAGTTGGTCGAACAAATCATCGATGCGCGGCAACGGATATTTGTTCTTTATCGTCACTTTATTCAGCTGACGATAGTCAATGCACAACCTCATGGTTCCGTCCTTCTTTTTCACGAACAATACTGGTGCACCCCAAGGTGAGAAACTTGGTCGAGCGAAACCTCTCTCCGTCAGTTCTTGCAACTGAGCTTTCAACTCCTTTAACTCGGTTGGTGCCATACGATACGGAGCTATCGAAATCGGCGTAGTCCCAGGTACAAGCTCAATACCAAACTCTACCTCCCGAACATGTGGTAAACCCGGTAATTCTTCCGGAAAAACATCCGGGTATTCACAAACCACCGGCACAGATTCGGGTTTCTTTTCTAATTCTTTGTCATCAAGCACATATGCAAGGTATGCTTCGCACCCTTTTCTTACATATTTCTGTGCCAACATTGCTGATATTACAGCTGGCATTCCCTCCAAGTCCGCAGACTCAATTCGGACTACTTCGTTATTTGCGCACCTCAAATCAATAGTCTTGCTCTTGCAATTCACAATCGTATCATGCGCAGTCAACCAATCCAACCCAAGGATAACATCAAATTTATCAAACGGCAAAAGCATCAAGTCCGCTGGAAAATAGGAACCTCGAATTTTCCAGGGGACATTTCTTACACACTTTGTCGACAAGCACGTAACGACCCAAGGGATTTGACACCCGAATTACAAACTCAGTAGACTCAATAGATAAAGTCTTACTGGATGCTAAGGTTTCACATATGTAAGAATGGGTAGAACCGGGGTCAATCAAAGCAATTACATTAGTATCAAAGAGGGTGAATGTACCGGTAATAACATCAGGCGAAGAAGCATCCTCGCGGGCACGTATAGCATAAGCTCTAGCAGGCGCACGGGCTTCGGATCTGGTTATATCATCTCTAGATCCTCTCTGACCACCACCAGCATTGCCCATATTTCCAGATGGTCTACCTCGAGCAGTGGTAGCACCCGGTCTCCCACTCTGATTTGCATTCTGTCCCGACAACCTCGGGCAATCTTTAATGAAGTGGTCCACTGATCCGCATTTGTAACAGGAGCGGTCAGGAAATCTACAACTCTCCGAATGCCATTTACCGCAATATCGGCATTTCGTCCTGTCTCGACGTTCATTCCCAACACTGGCGACCGAAGTGCCTCGTGTACCCACAGGGGGTCGATCACGATCTCGTCCAAAAAGGCCCGAAGTGCCTCTAAACTGGCCTGCATCATCTCGAAATCTCTTCGATGTCTGTTGAAGAGACCTCCCCGAGGATGTTTTACGAAACTCTCCAGTTCCCTCATCAACTCTTTGCTTTTCTTTTCTAAGCTCTTCGGCTTTACAAGCTCGTTCAACAAGTACCACGAACTCTTGTATTTCAAGAACGCCAACGAACATTTTTATATCTTCATTCAGCCCATCCTCGAAGCGTTTACACATAACAGCTTCGGACGAAACACATTCTCGAGCGTATTTGCTAAGTCTAACAAATTTTCGCTCGTAATCAGTAACCGACATGGAGCCTTGCTTAAGCTCAAGAAATTCCTTCCGTTTTTGATCAACAAATCTCTGACTGATATACTTTTTCCGAAACTCAGTTTGGAAAAACTCCCAAGTTACTTGCTCTCGGGGCACAATAGAAGTCAGAGTACTCCACCAATAGTAGGCAGAATCACGTAGCAAGGAGATAGCACACTTTAGGCATTCATCGGGTGTACAAGATAGCTCATCGAGTACCCGGATAGTGTTGTCCAGCCAAAATTCAGCTTGCTCGGCATCATCGCTATCCATAGCCTTAAATTCAGTAGCCCCATGTTTTCGGATTCTGTCAACTAGGGCTTATGTGACCTTATTTGGTCCGTTACCGGCGGTATTGTAGGTGCGGGGGTAGTATTTGTTCGGGAATGGAGGTTGTGGAACAGCCATATTAGTTCGAATGTATTGGTTAAACCAATCATTCATCACGCTATAGAATGCTTGTCTAGCTTCATCATTCTGATTACTAGCATTAGGTTGAGAGTTTGCCGGCACTGTCCCTTGTACGGGAGCAGGCGCTACACTCTCAAGATCATCAGCTACCTCTCGGTCACGATCGGGATCCATTACTATAAATAAACACATTTACAATTGTCGGAAATCACCACACTATCAAGTAATCACATAAAATGGCATGTATAGCTAGACCCAAAACATTACGGTAGTCCTAGAATCGACTAAACCGTAGCTCTGATACCAATAAAATGTAACACCCCGAACCCGAGACCGACACCGGAGTCGGACACGAGATGTTAACAAACTTTGAAAAATTTTTCCAGACACTGCCCAGTCTGAGTACTAGTCGCTTCAAAAATCATATCTTGAGTTTCACAACTCAAAAATCAGTTTTGTGATTTTTCCCTGAAACTAGACTCATGTCCCCATCTATGGATTTTTTTCTAGAATTTTTGGTCGGGCCAATTAGTACAGTTTATTAGTCAAAGTCTCCCATGTTACAGGGGTCGACTACACTGACCTTTTCCCATTACGACTGGGATATCTCTCTGCACAGAGCTTCAATACTGATGCCGTTTGTTTCTATGGAAACTAGACTCAGAGAGGAATCCATACATATATGGTATGACCCCTAATTATCTCTGGTCAATTTATAGTGAATTTCCAAAGGCGGAACAGTGAATCCAGAAACTGTTCTGGCCCTGTTACACAAGAACCCGAATATCTCTTTCTGTACTGTTCCTATAATTGTTTCGTTACTTCCATATGAAAGTAGATTCATCAAGGTTCGATTACATAATTTATTCACTATTTAATTCCACTCCTACGAATTCTTGTGATTTTTCCAATCCACACCACTGCTGCTATCAGCTTCTGTTTTCAAAGTGAACCTTACCTAATTTGGGGTTTCATGGACCAACTAGGGCCTTGTCATACATAAGCCCACATATGATCATACTTAGCCATTCTAGTGGCTGATCATTTGCTCAACACTTCCATTCCAACATAGTTACATCATGAAACCATCTATACATTCATAAATACGAATGGTCTAATGCCATACTCCACTTCTACAAGCCATTTTCGCATGGCTGTACACTTATACATTTCATAAAGTACTCGAAAGACAACAATGGGTAGTCCTATACATGCCATATCAAAATTCAACCAAAATAGTACCCAAAAGAGCCTTTGATAGTGTGGGCGACTTCGACTTCAAGATCCCGAGTCCGATAGCTGGAGAACTAAAAATCTATAAAACAGAGGAGCAATGTAACGAGTAAGCAATTTATGCTTAGTAAGTTTGAGCAAGGAATTCCAGCATGCACAAAGAATAGCACACATTTAGCTAAACGGAATATTTCATAATACGCAATTTACCGATATCAAACTTGCTTCACAACATTAATAACCCTTATGTACATACACAATAAACTAACTTGGCCGAAGGCCGGTAGCTCGTTTATCAACTGAGCGAACATTTATTGTAAGGGCTCGATTAAATTCAACACATACGTAACATATCCCCATATTGGGATGTTTTTCGAGTATTCGCTGGAATTTTACAGCAAGCTCATTCATTACCAAATCACGTACCTTCGGGATTTAACCGGATATAGCTCCTCGTTCAAATGCCTTCGGGACATAGCCCGGTTTTAGTAACTCACACAATGCCTTCGGGACATAACCCGGATTTAACAACTCGCACGAATGCCTTCGGGACTTAACCCGGATTTAACAACTCGCACGAATGCCTTCGGGACTTAACCCGGATTTAATAACTCGCACGAATGCCTTCGGGACTTAACCCGGATTTAATAACTCGCACGAATGCCTTCGGGACTTAACCCGGATTTAGTATCTCGCACAAAGGCCTTCGGATCTTAATCCGGATATATTCACTTAGCACAAAGCCTTCGGGACTTAGCCCGGACAGCATTCAATTAATCATGCACATTCATATTTCATTTTCGTTTACGAAACTCAAACACAAGGCACATATTGTCCTTGCACATTCGGCTCAATAGCCACACATAGAGCATGATTTAATCACATCGAAATTTAAGCTCTCTTACTCAAGAACTTACCTCGGGTGTTGTCGAACGATTTCGCTAGCTATTCAACCACTTTTTCCTTCCCTTTATCGGTTTTATTTCCCCTTTGCTCTTGAGCTTAATCAAACAAATAAATTGATTTCATCATTTTAGGCATCAAAAGATGAACACAAGGCACTTAGCCCATATTTATACATTAGACATTAAAGTCTCATACATGCAAAAATCATGCATCAACACAACATATTAGCTAATTTCTTTCCCCTTGGCCGAATATGCATGTCCATTTTTGGGGTCGATTTCAACACTTAATACACACATATACACACTAGTAAAGCATCCTCCCCCTTTTCATCGATTTAACACATGCCTTGCTCATCAACATGCAAAGTTACATTCGGCCTTAGCACACATCTTGCTAGCCGATTCTTCTCCCTTTAGCAACCAATGCACATATGTGCTCACACAAAAATGCTAAAAAAGGAGGTTCAAGAATCATCAAGCCATCATCACATGCATCATTAACAAGCTTCATATTTTGCATGCAATGGCATTAACACAACCTCCACCTAGGCCGAATCTTAACTTATCCTCATGCCTCATCACCACAACATCAAACACCAACCAAGAATGATGCATCCATGGTCAAGTGCCATTTCCATCACATAGCAAGATTTAGACCATGGGCTAGGTAGAACTCAAGCTAACAACTAAAACATGCATGCATCTCATGGAACATCATTAAACATACCTTGGCCTAGCTACATGCATGGCCGAATCTCTTCACCTTTCTTCTTCTTTCCTCCTTAAAATTTTTGGCCAAGGATGAACCAAAGGATGAGAAATTTTTTTCTTTGTTTTTCTTTCTAATTTAGGCTAAAATGGAGGTGAGAAAGGATGAACACAAACTTTTCTCCTTTCTTCTCTTGAGCTCACGGCAATGGGGGGACAAACACCACACACACATTTTTTTTTTCTTTTGTTTTCCATTTCTTTATTACCCATACTCCTTATTTTATTCTTCCACTAACAAAACATGTTTCATGACATGTTTTGCCCATCCTTCCTTGTCATGGCCGGCCACTACTCATTAGGGGGGAATTTGACATGCAAGTCCCCCCTTTGTCCACATGCACTAGTAGGTCCTCACACATTGACCTATCACATTTTAGAATTTTCTCACATAAGTCCTATTGACTAAATTCACATGAAATCAACCCAATTGAAGCTTGAAATTTTCACACATTCATAATTACATATTCTACACAATAAGTATCACATTCAAACATTTCGGTGACTCGGTTTAGCGGTCCCGAAACCACTTCCCGACTAGGGTCAACTTTGGGCTGTCACAAATTCGGTGATTTCCTGAGAACTATCTGCAGTGTCTTCCTCCTATTTTCATTGTTGCTCTGATGCATATTACTTCTCAAGGTGGCCAACGAAGATAGCTTTTCTCTTAAGAACTGCTTGCTAAGGGAACTCTAAAAATTGTGGACGGAAAAAAATGAAGGAAATGGAAGGCTAGGCATGGGAGAGAAGAGAATGAATGATTGATGAGATGATTGATTATGGGATGAGGGGTGATTTGAAAGGTGAATGAAGGTGGTATATATACATGAGGGAAGGCTTGGGAGTTAGCTAAAAAGATCATGAACATCCCTTAGAATTCTCCCACGCATGGCTGACCATATTTCATGGAGAGAGGGGTTTATTTTTTCATGATTCAAGCTTGATTTGTAGCATGGGTTGGATGAAAACTACAGGTTTTGACTGGAGTTTATTTTTACACATTGAAGGACCTTCAAATAATTATTCCAAAGTTTTTTGGATTGTTCTACCAAGTCATTGCTGAATTTGGGCTTGTTTCCCCCCTTAATGGACAGTTTGAGCTTTAATGTAGATGGCAGACTTGTTCTTTTTAGCAACCCACTTCAAAGCTGGGTTAAAATAATTTTGTTGAGTCCAAATCCCTAAGCTTGCATCCCATGCTGATTGGTTTTTAGCTCATGTGCGTGTGCCACTCATACTGGCTCCAAACATCGAACAAATCAGTGTACCAAGCTACAACAATTATATCACGAAGTATGAAATTTCAAATTGCAGCAACATAGAGTAGAATTATGTGAATTTAGCACTAAATTACTAAAAAGTTATAATCTTGCTTTAATTGTGCCAACATTCTCGATATGTACTAAAAACACACAATTAGTTATCAAAATACATGGGATTTGCATAAATTCTTAGTAAAAGGTGCTTTAAAAATCTATATCATTTAGAGTTATCACACCCCAAACTTAATCCATTCCTCATCCAGAGTGATGTTTCATGCAATTAAAAAATTTTTATAGGACAATCTTGCACAATATTAAACAGAATCAATTCTTCACATATCATGCATTAACTATTTTATGCCCACAAACCTTTCATGCTAATAAGTTGCTCGCATGTAAATATGATTCCAAAGTTTTATATCAAGTAAAAGAAGATGTTAACAATAATCATAATTCGCATAATTTTTCGAGCCATATGAAAATCTTATCATTCAATTATTCTTCCTTATTTTACCTAAGCAAAAAAATCCTAAGATTTAATAATGGTCTTCATATGTTGCACTTAGTAATTTCTCTCTCTTAATGTAGTCCGCATAATTATCAAAATCAATAGGTCTTTTACAGGGTTGTAATGGGGCCAGGCTCAAGGTAGGGATAAAGATAAGTGATTTTTAGGCTAAATAAATTTAAACTTGCCTTGGATCTTCATAGCACAATCCACCTTACTAATTGGGTTAACACCTCCAAACTTATTTTTGAACTCATGCTTATGAAAACTTTGATGAAAAAACATGATCACACATCATCATTTTTTTGAAGCATGTGCCTCCTTCTGACTTCTCCCCCAAATTTATTCACCCAAGCAAGTAAACATTGGCATAAAAATAGGTTAAAATTAATGAAAAGATGGTAAAATGGCTTATGATATAGGTAAATCAAATAACAAAGGCCATATAGCTCAAAATAAGGTTTCAAGGGATAATTATAAACAGAGTAAGCTAGAAAGGCTCAAACGAGCCAAACAAAATAAGCCTATATCATTTTTAGATTCTTATGCATACTAGGATTTTCCCTCCAAAAAGTTACTACGACAGTTTTAAAACTTAAACTTTCATGCATGCCTAATTTCTAAGGAAAAGTAAAATTCATGGCTAACATACATAAGGCTTAGAAAACACAATCATATCATGATTAAGCTAACAATATTTCAAAAAAAAACTTAATACAATCAGAAATTATCCTTTCATATGAGCTAATTTATCAACAATTACTTTCATATGAGCTAATTTATCAACAAAAATTTTCTCTAAGCATTAAATCATGATTGCAATGTGTTTTGTTATCTTTTCATCAACAATGGTAGCTTAAACCAGTTTAGCTAGGATGATTGCATTAATTCAATGAAGTTTGTTTAAATCATGCTTATCTGTTTGTGCCTCAGTTGACCATGTTTTCAATTAAACTCAGGTATGTTTATCATTCATACATGATTCGTTGCTTTAGAATTAGTTGAGCGATCTGAACCAGACGATGACTACTAGACACAATAATTGAAATGTGCATGCTTAATTTATGTTTGACCCAGAATAAATTAAGGTTCGTAATAACTTGACCGAGCTTTATTACCTTGCATGGATTTTAGGTTTATGTGATTAAATTGTTTCAAGCCAACCCAATCCCTGTTACTTCACATGAATACTAAGAAACCCTTAGTTTAATATGATCAATAAAATGCATGTTTTACTAAGTAAAAGATTCCGAAAGGACTTAATTTGGGTTCAAGCCCATGAAAGATTGAGTTTCCATGGATTATTTTTGGAACACTGTTCAGGGTTAGAAAAATGAATTAAGTTGAATGATGTAGTTATCCTAGCCTATTCATGTTATTGATTGTTGAATTTTGTGTTTTTTCTACTAAACTCATTTCATCTCATACTTTGCATTTAGATTAAAATTGCATTACAGATCATATTACATTTAAAAATTATTTCTAAATCACACCACTTAGAAATATTGTGTTTTTATCACTAGAATGTTAACTCTAATTTTACAATTAATTGATTAAAATACATAGTCCCTGTAGAGATGATAACTCTTTTACTTTTTTAGTACTTGAAATGACTGTATACACTTGTATAAACTGAGCGATACAAGTTTTTGGCACCATTGCTGGGGACTGTTGTCGTAATCATTTTTGTGAAATTATTCTTTTCAATTTGGTTGTTATTTCATTTTTATCTAACTTCTAACCTTACTAATTTATTCTTTATTCTTTATTTTTATGATTTAATTATTAGGTATTTGTGAGCATAGATCAAATTACCGATTTATTACTTGTAGACCCTGAGACCGAGTAGACATTTAGACAAAGAATATGCAAAAGATCAACTCAAAGACAAGCCAAGATGGACCTTGGAAATCAATATGATGGATAAGGAAATGGAGCCAATCATGTGCACAATCCCATCCTTATTGTTGATGAAGGGGTCGTCCCATAAGATAGTATTCTGTGCCACTCTTTAATGAATTCTATATGGGAATTAGGAGACAAGAGATTGGGGCACTGGAATTTGAATTGAAACCAGTGATGTTTCAAATGCTCCAAACGATGGGCTAGTTTAGTGGAATGCCCACGGAAGATCTACACCTTCACCTTCGATTATTCATGGAGGTGAGCGATTCGTTTAAGATAGCTGATGTGACTGATGATGCATTGAGGTTGAAGTTGTTTCCATACTCATTGCAAGATCGAGCAAGAGCATGGCTTAGTTCAATGCCACCAAGTTCAGTATCTACATGGCAAGAATTAGCAAAAAGATTTTTGGTTAAGTATTTCCCACCTAGAAAAAATGCTAACTTGCGAAATGAGATAACCACTTTTCCATAATTGGATGACGAATCCTCGTACGAGGCATGGGAGAGATTCAAAGAAGTAAGTGCCCTCATCATGGGATTGCACACTACATCTAGTTGGAGATGTTTTATAATGACCTCAACGCATACACAAGGTTGATGGTAGATGCTTCTACGAGTGCTGTGATTTTGTCTAAGTCTTATAATAATGAGGCTTACGAGATCATTGAGAGGATCGCTAGTAACAGTTATCAATGGCCAACAAATCGAGCAACTTCAGGAAGATGAGTAGTTGGAGTGCATTAAGTGAACGTAGTTACATCACTCTCAGCTCAGGTATCTTTTATTTCCTCAATGTTGAAATAATTTACCATTAATGTTTTGAATAATTTTGCAACTTGGTCACCAAGTCAAATTGATGTGCAGTAATGGAGGAGCTAGAAACCTTAGTTTCTATAGAATGGGAGAACAATATAGAAGACTGGTTGGAGAACACTTTAGGATCTAAGCAATTGGAAGATCAAAAAGGTAATGAAAACATGGCTTTGATGGAAGCCAACCCGAGGGACTATATTTAACCAGCACGGTTTGAACCACTACAATTGGAAGTTTGGGAGTTTGTGCAACCCAAGTTATCAATCGAGGAACCACCCAAACTCAAACTTAAGTTACTTCCTTCCCATTTAAAATACGTTTATTTAGGTAACTATTGTACTTTTCATGTGATTGTTTCAATAAAATTAACAGAACACCTAGAGAAGTAACTGATCAAAGTTTTAAAGAAATTTAAAAAGGCCATTAGTTGGACCATAGCTGATATTTGAGGTAGAAGTCCTTCTTTCTATAATCAAAACATTATCTTAAAGGAGGGCGAACGGGCTAGAATTGATGGGGAAAGGAGACTCAACCCTATCATGAAAGAGGTAGTTCGAAAGAAAGTGATCAAATGGTTAGATGTGGGAATTATCTACCCCATCTCAGATAGTTCATGGGTAAGTCCAGTACAATGTGTACTAGAGAAAGGCGGAATCATGATTGTTGAGAATGAACGTAATTAGTTAATCCCGACAAAAACTGGCACGGGTTAGGGAATCTATATAGACTACAAAAAAATTAGGATATAACCAAATAGTTGGGGAATTTGTATGGACCAGATGTTAGATCGACTGTCAAGTAATGCATTTTATTATTTCTTTGATGGATATTCGGGATAGAACCAAGTAGTTGTATCCCTAGAAGACCAACAAAACCACTTTTACTTGCCCGTGTGGTACATTTGCTTTTAGAGGAACGCCTTTTGGTTTATGTAATGCACCTGCCACATTTCAGCGATGCATGA
Organism: Gossypium hirsutum; assembly: GCF_007990345.1. NCBI lineage: Eukaryota > Viridiplantae > Streptophyta > Magnoliopsida > Malvales > Malvaceae > Gossypium > Gossypium hirsutum. The sequence continues at coordinate 25,549,689 of NC_053440.1, read as the reverse complement.
TGACTATATTTACTGATATGGTAGAAAATTTTGCTGAGGTTTTCATGGATGATATTTCTATTTTTGGTAATACTTAAGATGTTTGTTTGAGTAATTTGGATAAGGTACTTAAAAGATGTGATGAGACAAATCTTGTCATTAACTGGGAGAAATGTCTTTTTATAGTTAAGGAGGGAATTGTCTTAGGGCATAAAATTTTCAAAAGAGGAATTGAAGTTGATAAATAAAAAGTGGATGTGATTGAAAAATTAGTAGCATCAATTAGTGTGAAAGGTGGATGCTTTGATAAAAATACTAATGAAATGTCTTACAATGCCACTAAATGTACCCAAGTACAAGCAATTAGCTAGGTCTAAAGACATGAAATATAACTTTTTGCACGAGTTATCACACCCCCAAACCTGAGTTCTTTCTTGTCATCAAGCAAAATATGCATGAGTGCATGTAGGTAGCAATATTGCCAGTGCATATACCCATCTTGTACTGTCAATCTATTCGAAGATCAATATATACATTAGTTCTCAGCCATCTTCTTTCTCTAAAAACTTGTTCGAGTTTCAAAGGTTCAGTTTAACGATGGTAGCACAGAAAATTGCTTCCTTAAACCAAAATTTATTAAGTTCCATGTGTGTTTTGGCCATAACAAATATCTCCTAATTTACTCAGTTCATTTGTTACCTAACTCAAGTAACTCTAGCTCTAAGCATACTTGAAATTTATAAACCTTTTATATATTTTTTCACTAAAAATTATTATTATTAGGGAATTTAGCTTGTCACAAAATTCTCTGACTTGACAATCACAAAGGAGCATACACTGAATTACCAAGTACTCAATCATGTCACAATTTAAATAGAAATCACTCTTGAAGCTAGGGCTTTTGATTTAGAAGATGGATGGAGCAGACAAGTGTCTCTTTAGCTACTCAGCCTGTTACTATGATAGAGCGTCCCTAATTTATTTTTATTACACACTCTTACTTAAACTCACCTAGTCAACAACATAATGGAGAAAACAAAATGGTGCTGACTACTCAGCAATTCTAAGCATTGGAGTGCCTACTTACCTTTATTTATTAATATCGAGGCAATATGACTTAATTTGGCTCCCAAAAGTCCCTAAGTTCATCAGAAGATGCTCACTATAATCCAAAAAAAATTGAGTATAAGACATCTCATTTTTAGAAATTAATTTTCAAGCAACCAATCCTAAGCTAAATTCACCTAACCACTATCACATGTTATAGGTGTATTAAAGAGTCTAAGCTCATCATCAAACATCATAAGTACAGATTGTACTCCTCATAGGCAAACAATACTTAATAGGTACATTATAGTGGCAAAAAAAATTAAACTATACTAAAATGACTGTACTAAAATGATCATACATACTAAATATAAAATGCAACCTAAATGCACAACACACCCCCAAATCTAAGGGATGCATTGTCTTTAATATAAGAGAATAGCCAAAAGAGAAATTTGTACAACAAATGTCATGGTAAAATAAATGAAATGCAAAATGTGTGAAAGAAATATAAAACTTAATTGGCTTGGACTAGCATATAGGTACTTCATTCTACCCAACGAGTGGATTTACGGGCACTAACTTTATACTGCCACTTCCTCTTTTGGGGGTTCCTTTCTTCCCCCTCCTTGTCTGTTTCTGTGAGCTCATTATCAGATGATCGATGTCATGTTCCTGTACAATTATGAAAGTTGGTGGCGAAGGTAGAACAAGGTCCTTACCTTTGGTGGTGGCAGTAGTGGCAATGTCATGTTTTTCTTCTTTCTTATCCTTCTCAATATGTAGGGATGTCGTCTTCTTAGGCTCTTCAGCAACAGTTTGAGTGGGCTCCTCGGCAACATCAGAGAATGGGAGCAAAGTGACAGAGAAGACATGAAATTTTGGCATTGCCTTTGTAAAATTCTTTTATAGGGATCTCCTTAGAGCCAAATCCTTACTCCTCACATAAGTCCAATATTAAGCTTGTTGCTATTGGGCCTGGACCATCTCTTCAGCCAGGTGAAACTACTAAATTTTAAATAGGGACATCCTCTGCTCCAACTACTTTAAGGAGTGCAACATTTACTGTTTGAAGGCGCTATGAGAAGCTGAAGGTGTTGTCGAGGGAGAATTCGCAATAGTAGAAGTGGTGGCCTGACTATGCTGAGTTGCCTTGGAAGCATCAATGCCTTGGATCCTGGCAAAGATGGTCCTTGACAGTTCACCCTTGTAAATGGTGATAACCTCATCCGTATTAAGAGGGACTCGGGCGATTTGACATAAAGTAGTAATAAAGGAGGGGAAGTTTTAGCTACCAGCATTCTTCTCGGACCACTGGTGTACCTCCTGAAAAGGGATGCTACCAACATTAATCCTCCTCCCTTTTATGACGGAGTACAGTAAAAGCATTCTCCCCTTCAAAACAACTGTATTGTGTGGAGATGACATAAGTCAGCTTTTCAGAAAATGATACCACACTTTCCCTATAGGCTTTAATAAAGCCCTCTAAACAATATAACACTCTTGACTGGAAACAGTCAATCGTGTACCCTCAATACATAAACCATGGAATACCTAGGTTAAATCCTTAGTAGTGATATTGTCAACAAACGATGTGTGTTCATCTTACACACCAGCGACACCAAATTGTGCATTAATATGATCTTCATCAAAAGGAACAGAAGTGCCCCTTACGTAGAGGAGAATTGACATGGGCATAAAATTCTTGAAAAATTTTCCCTAAAATGTCCTTGGGGTGCAAATAGAAAATACTCCACCCATGCTTTTTTATTATGGAGGACACAGATTTGTCATATCCCATGTATGGTTTGTCATTGAACAAGAACCCTTGCTCAGAAAAAAAGGGCGCGTAGCGATGTTGTTATTGTATTTCGTGGTTGCAACAGTGTTAAAGAATGTCTTTGGCTGAGTAGCACCAGCCCTTGATGGTTTAACAGTTTTGGAGATAGTTTTGACATGAGCCATTGAAGAAGAATGGAAGAAATTTTGGAGAAGGTAGTGGAAGAAAATATAGGAGATATTGAAGAGAAAGAACAGTAAAAATGGAAACTTTTGGAGAAACTTAAGAGAAATGAGCAATTGAAAAGTGGAAAATAAGGGAGATAGTGATGACAGTTCAACAAAAATGAAACATACTAAGGGAGCTGCATGATGTGGAGGAAGACAGAAAGAAATTAAGAAGATTTGGGGGGGAAATGTGAAGTGACCTAGTCCTCAAACAAAAAGTTTAACTTCTCTTCCACGGTCTCGCCAAGTAATAAAATTGGCCCAGTTATAAAAAAAAAAAACAAATCTCTCCCTTGGACTTTTCTGCCCAGTCAACCTATATTACCTCATACCACATTATCCATTCAATTTCTCTCTGCGATATCTTATGCCCTAGAACAATCCTTTCATGAACCATGAAGTGACATTTTCCTAATTTAAATCAAAATTCATTTCTTCACAGTGGCACAGAACCAATTGTAGATTTTTCACACAATCTTCAAAATCACTACCGAACACATTGAAAAATCGTCCATGAAGACTTTAAGAAACTTTTCAACCATGTCAGAGAATATGGCCATCATACAATGTTGAAAAGTTTCCGAGTCATTACATAACACGAATGACGTCCATCTGAATGCAAAAGTACCATATGGACATGTGAAAGTTGTAAAGTTGTCGGGTCATTACATAACACAAATGACATCCATCTGAATGCAAAAGTACCATATGGACATGTGAAAGTTGTCTTATCTTGGTCATTAGGAGCTATGGCAATCTGATTATATCCCGAATAACCATAAAAAAATAGTAGAAAGGTTTCCCAATTAATCTATCCAACATCTAATCAATGAATGATAGGGGAAAATGGTCCACCCTAGTTGCCTTGTTAATTTTATAGGGGAAAATGGTCCACCCTAGTTGCCTTGTTAATTTTGCGGTAATCCATGCATACTTTTCATCCCGTGATAGTGTGAGTTGGTATGAGCTCATTGTTATCATTACTTACCATTGAGACTGCCCTTTTCTTGGGTATATATTGTACAGGACTCACCCATAAGCTATTTGAAATCAGGTAAATGATGCCAGCGTCAAGCCACTCAATAATCTCTTTCTTGACAACTTCTTTCATGATCGAATTCAGTCTTTGTTGCTGTTCAATGAAATTGCTTGGGTAATCCTCCAACAAAATTTTATGCATGCCGAATGCAGGGCTAATTCCCTTTATATCAGCCAAGGTCCATCCCAATGCCTTCTTAAATCGTCTAAGAACTTCTAACAACCTTGCCTCTTGCTTAGGTGTCAGCTTCGCAGAAATTACTATTGAAAAAGTATTGTTGTTGCCCAACTATGAATATTTCAAATGTTGTGGCAAAGGTTTTAACTCTAGTGTAGGAGGTTCCTAGATCACATAATGCCTTACCAACATAATAATTTCAAATTGAATATGGGATAATAAAACTCCTTGGGTCCTTCAACTTTGGAGGTAATTTATTTTTCAACATTGTTGTGCTCCCTTCAATGAGAGCAACAGTATCAAATTCTCCCAATCTACGATTATTTAACAATACATCTTTCATAAATTTCACGTAATTTGGCAATTTCTCCAAAGCTTTTACTAGTGGTATGTTGATATGGAGTTGCTTCAATACATCCAAAAATCTTTTGAATTGAATATCCTACTTAGAATTATGAAATCGCTGAGGAAAAGGTAAAGGTGGTCGTTCTTCAAGTTGCCGATATTGTTTTACCATGACATTTTTGTTGACAACATGATCTAATTTTGACACAACATTTTGTTGCTAACCCTTTTTAGGTGCAATATGTTTTTCAGATGAGTCAGAATTCTTTCCCTGGTTAAGACTGGAGTTGTCTTATTCTACAGTGGTACTTAAACAATGCCTTTAAGCTGAGTCCCACTTCTAAGAGTAATTGCTTTGCAATGTTCCTTTCCTTGTGTTCTTGAATTCTCTATATCACTTTACAGTACTCCTTGTGGCCTCGAATTCAAAGCATTCTCTATTTGCCCCATTTGATTCTTAAGAGCTCAGAGAGACGCAGCCTGACTCTAAATTACAACAGTCTGATTCTAAATTACAACATCATTTTTAGCCAAATATTCCTTTAACAAGGCTTCGGTGGATGTCGAGGACGATAATGTTTTACCCTGTTGAATATTTTATCTCGGTAGAGGATGATTATAACTAGGCACTGTATTCTACCTTGCAACATTGTTTTAATTCTTCACACATTGACTATTCCAACTAAAGCTCAGATGCTACTCCCACCCTGAATTATTGGTGTTAGAATAGGGATTACAATTCCGGTTAAATTTACCCATGTAGTACAAGTTGGGTTTGATGGGCATTCATCAAATACATGATCTTCACCATAATGAACACACGATAGCTTAACTACTTTCATCTCTTGAACTGTAGTGGGTTTCTTCATTGTTTTTATCATATTAGCTAAAGAAGATACCCGAACTGTCAATGAAGTGATTGCATAAAGCTCTATAGTACCAGCAGCACACTTGCCAGCTCCAACTCTTGTGGTTGGATATTGATAATCATTGTTGGAAATTTTTTCCAAAATCACATATGCTTTATTATAAGATTTATCCAACAAAGTACCATTGGCAGAAGTACGAGCTACTGTCCTCGTATGCACATTCAACAAATTATAGAGTATCTCCATCTGAGTCCAGTGTTGAAATCCATACATTGGAGATTTCTGAATTAAGTTTTCAAATCATTCCCAACCTTCATATAGTGTCTCATCTTCTGATTACTGAAAAAATGTGATGTCATTTCTAATCTTGGCATTCATATTTGGTGGATTATACCGTGGCAAAAACCTCTGGCAAAGATCATTCCATGACGCCACTATTCCCAATAGGAAAGCATTCAACCATGCTGCAGCACGATCTTTTAAAGAATATGGAAACAATTTAAGTCACAGAGCGTATTTAGGAACACCCTATTGTCTAAACAAGTCATAAACCTTTAGGAAAAGACTTAAATGCAGTCTTGGATCTTCAGTAGGTAATCCACTAAACTGTCATACTATTTGTAACCTCTGAAACATTACCGGTTTTAGCTCGAATTACTGAGCTTGAATTTGTGGTCTAACTATCCTTTGATTTAGATCATCCAAAATTGGCACGACATGCTTTCGGATTAGTTTGCCTCGGCCATCTATCACCTTATGAATAGGAGGATCAACATCCTGACCATTCAAATTATCATTTAGACCAGGTATCACCCTACGAATAGGAGGATCAGCGTCTTGACCATTCAAGTTATCATTCACACCAGGTATCACCCTACGAATAGGGGGATTAACATCTTGGTCATTCATATTATCATTGAGACCAGGATCATTCCCATTACTACCCATTTTTTGTAGTTCTTTCTTTCTTCGTCGTATAGTTCTTCTGATCTCTCGGTCCAAAGGATATTCTTTGTTATAAAAAATGTCTCTTCTCATGCACTGATGACAAACCTATAGAAATTAAATTAAACTAAGTTAAATAAAACTAATGGTATTAATTAAAATAACCAAACCAGATTACACCAATTTTTCGATCCCCGACAATGGCGCCAAAAACTTGTCTAGTGTGAATATGATATGCGAATTGTGCAAGTATACACGTCGACATAAACAATAAAGTGATAAGTATGATCGTTTCCACAGGGATCAGATTATGTATAAAAGTGATCAAGTTATTATAATGAATTATGATTACTACTATGGCAAACAAAGATAAGTATGCAGTGGTAATTTAGAGGGATAATAATGTGTGCTAAATGTGTATTTCCTAATACTGGAAAATGCTCAAGCTAAACAAGAGTAAAAATAAAATGGCAATTATGAGAATAACTACTAGTATAATATGTAACGAACAAGTAAACAACTAAATATGTTATGGAAAGATGCTACGAAAAAAAATAGAGGATATACGATGTTTATTTGAAAGGTTGGGATTACTAAGTATCTACCCTTCCTATCAATAATGCCTCAGCAAAATCATACTCAATCTACTATTCAGAAGAGTTCTAAAGTGGTTTGCTTCTTTTGAGAGAAAAACCTCAAGTTACATTACCTCAATTGATATATGTCTATATGCCTTTAGTGTGGTATCCTATATTATTTTCTTTATGGGCATGCTGCACAGTCGTCTATATCTAAGGATTGCACGCATAAAATTTAGAAATAAAAATGATTGAATGAAACAATAAATAAATTAAGATCTATTCTTCAACCATTAAAGAAAATAAAAGTTTCATCATGAAATCCCAACCATATGAGATTTAGTTCATGGGTTTTGCAAGTAAAATTCAAAACCAAAATATCATCCAACATCGTATCAATCAAATCAATTCACGGGAGAATAATTAAGAAACGATGGAAGAACTTTGGGAAAATGGCTTTCGCCAAACCAATCCACAATCCAGCAGCACAGTGTCTTGTGGTGGTTGAGAGGGACTGCCTTTGGTTTCCTCTTTCTGTCTCTACTCAGCTGCTACCCTCTATTTTTGCCTACAGATCTCCACACCTTATGGTTTCTTCCTTTGGCTTTTTATAAGCTTTTTTCCTAGAGTAAATCCAATAGCCCATGATATCTTCTCTTATTTTTTAGGCAGGTTTTTCTGGTACAGGTAGAGTTGGGTAGAGACAGATATACGTTGAGTGTTGACTTGGTCATATTTCTCGAATTTCCATTACCTACAAGGTGGAAAATTGTCCAACCTTTTACCCCGAAAAATGTTCATTCCTTTATTTCTATTTCCATATCTTGTAGTTGCCAAACCACCAAATACAACCCTTCCACACCCAATTAAAATTACATAACATTTAAACACAGTCCAAGTTCCTAATGCAATGATAAAAATAGTAATGAAATTTCCTAAAATGCCACTAAATGTACCCCAAGTACAAGCAATTAGCTAGGTCTAATGGCTTGAAATATAACTATTTTCAAGTTAGTTGACAAAGTCAAAGCTGTTGAAGAGATTATTTCTCTGCTAACTGAAGTTGAACTTGGAAAGCAATTGTCTGGGTGAGTGTTCAAAAGGGATAGCGACTAGTGAAATTTAGGAAGGAATGTCAATGGAGGTTTTTTATTAGACCATTCGCAACAATGAAACAACCCCCCGGAGGGAAAGGAGGGTTTGCATATTTTGTTAGTAATGCGAACGAAGCCATCCTAGGAAATGTCAAAAGATGACTGGAGGTTGTGTCAATTGTGGTTCTAATGATTAATTGATAAAAGATTGTCTAACATGTCGATAGGGATCGCAAGCTTAGACTATGGCCCCCACTTAAGTGCGAGTTAGTGCTCGTGGTCGAGGAATAAGCAGAGGTGGTGGGACAAGACAAGTTGGACATCGTACGTTAGCCCACATTGTTGCGACCCAAGATGAATCAAGACGCCTTACATGAGTATATTTTACGAGGGAATCTTATAAGCAAGGTGCCATCAATGTTATTATAGGTACTTTCACTCTACGAACTATTACCTTATTTTCTTATATTGACTTTGGTTCTAGGTACTCGTATATTTTGAGCGAACTAGCTAGTGAATTAGGAATTCCAATAGAAACCATAGATAAGGGTGTGAGTGTCACTAGGTCGTTTGGGGACAGTGTGTTGGTCAATAGAGTGTACCGTAGGTGTCCATTGATGTTTCAAGGTCAAATTTTCTATGCGAACTTGATGGAATTGCCATTCTATGGGATTGACGTGATCTTGGGATAGGTTGGTTGAATAAGTGTAAAGCCAAGATCGAATTCGATCTAAAAAGAGTCAACTTGCGAAGTAGTAAAGACAAGGAAGTTGTGGTGGTTGGTGAGCAAGCTCAATTTATGTCTAAAGTGGTTTCAACATTGAAGGCAGAAAAGATGTTGGGTTAAGGCTACGAATCCTATCTCACTTTTGTGATGGGTTTGCAGGATGTGGCGAAAGAGGTTCGTGAGATACAAACTATGAAAGACTTTTCTGATGTGTTTCCTTACAAGTTACATGTATTACCTCTAGACTGCAAAGTGGAGTTCACCATTGAATTGTATCCTAGTTGTTCACCAGTGTTCATTACATCATATCACATAGCACCCATGGAGCTTAAGGTGTTAAAGATATAACTTCTTGAGCTGCTTGATAGAGGCTTCATTCAACCAAGTATTTCTCCTGGGGGTTTTCCAGTGTTGTTTGTAAAGAAGAAGGATGGTAGCTTAAGGATGTGTATTGGCTACTAGTAGTTGAATAAATTGACTGTAAAAAACAAGTACCCATTACCAAGAATTGATGATTTGTTTGACCAGTTGTGAGGAGCCATAATCTTTTCGAAGATTTATTTGTGATCTGGTTACTACTAGCTTAGGGTGGAGGAATCTGATGTTTTGAAGACAATATTCAGAATAAGACATGGGCACTACGAGTTTTTGGTGATGCCCTTTGAGTTGACAAATGCATATATTGCTTTCATGGACCCAATGAATTGAGTGTTTCATGAATACCTGGATTGATGTGTGGTAGTGTTCGTCAATGACATTTTGGTGTATTCACAAAGTAGGGAAGAACACGATACTCATCTGTGAACTGTGTTGCAAGTTTTGTGAGAGTAGCAGTTGTTCGCGAAGTTCAGTAAGTGTGGGTTTTGACTTAGGGAAATTGCATTCTTGGGGCACATAATGTCAACTCGAGGGGTTTGCGTAGACCCAAAGAAGATTGAAGTCATTGTAGAGTGGAGATCGCCAAACAGTGTTACTGAAGTGTGAAGCTTTTTAGGGATCGCAAGATACTATCTCAGGTTTGTTGAGGGGTTCACCACTATAGCTATAAGCCCCTAAACCCGACGTAGACGTTATGGTCGAATCTCGAATATCACATTGGCCATGATAATGTCGTAGAAAATGTTTAGCTATTTTATTTCAAAAATTGCTATCTCTTTTATTTAAAATTGGCGTTTTATTTATTTGAGAAACTTTAAGATAATTTCAAAAATAGAATAACTTTGAAAAGTCTAAGTTTGAGCGTTTGAAGTAAATTTTTTAATTTGAAAATGTTGTAGAGAAAAAATTGACAAAAATCGTACTAGTTGGTTCAAAATCATTATTTGATATATTTCATCTACTTAACTGAATAAAAGGATTTAAGTTTAGTAAAAACGTCTTCTTGAATTTGGTATAAAATCATTGGGTTGAAATCGTAATTGTATTGAAAATTTTAGTTTTTTGTATCGATTTGATAAACCATTCTTAATAAATGTTTTGAAACCAAATCATGCAAAATCAATCCAAAACCCAAATCAATGTCCCATGCCACAGTCCACAAATAATAAATAAACAATCCCAAAATACCAAATAATAACGTATAAAAGTTTATACGTAAATGTCTAAGTAGTCCTTCGTAAGCCCAACCCTTGCCCTAACCTCGTGGGTTATCTAAAATGTCACGAAATTGAGGGGGTGAGCTTTTAAAGCCAGTGTGAATTCAACATAAAAGAAAATAATATTGAAGTCATACATTTCATAATTATAGCAACATTTATATTTCAACATAATTTTACATATAGCAAGGTGCATGAGGATGTCCATCCAAAGCCTTTTTAGAAATCAATGCAAGTTTGTCAAAAACATTCCTACGTATCTCTGCTACACACCTAATGGGAACTGTGTCCATATTGTAGTAAACATGTAACTATTTTCTATTTATTTGAACGATGAATAAATAAATAAAGTTAATTTCACATTTCACTATTATGTATTTTGTATTTTTGTCTTTTATATTTTGCATTCATAGCAACATTGTGATAAGAAAATATTAGCTCATTGTTGTCTAAGTTCAAACTGAAGATACATGGCATTCTAAGAATGTTTACATTGTAAGAAAGACAACTTACTTCAGTAGATAATCTAAATAAGTCCATAATCCCGTAAAAGAATCAAAGTGAGCATTTGATTCAGATATTGAGGAGGATTATTAAGTCGTTTACAATTTCAATTAGGGAGATGGCTAGTCTTGGCTATCGGGGCAGTTGACTCCACAGGTATAGACATAGATGTATTCATTGGTAGAATGATACATTGGACTAGACTCGAGATAAATTAATTCTGAATCCGTTTGTGAATTAATTCAATTGTGACGTTCATGGTGTGATTTACCTAAATCTTGAGTTAGTGAATGACCATGCGTATTGATCGGTTGTTTAACGTCACAACAATAATGTGCAAGCGTACACTGTCTATGCAAGTATAGTAGATAGATGTGAGTCTGTCAAATATCAATTCCACAAGGATGGTTGCCTTTTGTCTATTAATGCCGGTGCAATAACTAGATAGAAATGAGATAAATTGTGAGGATACTTGTCGGAGCAGCAACTTGAAAATAGTAAAATAAAATATGATAATGATAAACTAGGATCCCCAACATGAATCTTCAGCAGAATACTAAGTGCTCACAAGGTATAAAAGGGTAGGTGATTGTCGAGGCAATAAATTTCAATATATATCTTACCAAGTGTCACTTTTCTATTTAATCTGAGACTTGAACATGCACATTAACCTCACCTTCCGATGATGGCAATATGGCACTATTAAGAACAAATGGACTACATTCCTCTAATCCTCACTCAACTTCTGTTGTAATGCTTGTTGGCTCAAACTGTCACTGCACTTTCCAGTGTCAGTGATTGCAATAACGCTTTCATGTTAAGAAACATTCAAACCCCAAGATTAAACAATAAAATCAAGATTGAATAAGATAACATTTAACTAAGAATTCATGTGTACTTCCATACAAATAGAAAATAGAGAGTAATCACCAGCATTTAGAAATAAATAAGAAAGAATAGAGTAGAGAATACTATCCCTAGACAACTCGACTGAATCTCACTATTCCCTCTTATCTAGCACTTAAGTCTTCTTGTCAGAAGCTAATCTGCATCAATTTTCACGTTGGCTCACCCGTGAGAGGCTTAAGCTGCCATAGCCGCAAGCTTTAAGGTAGGATGAAGAAGATAATTGTCAATAAAAAGCTCTCCTCGTTATTTTTCTTCTCACGTCAACCTTTTAGACCTCTTCTAGCAGTAAAGGTGTCATTTCCTTAGAATTATTCTATCCTTGTACGTACAGGTTGGTTATACCAGATTGGACAGCTCACGCATTTTTAGTTCTTATCCAGATAGCTGTCAAGTGTGACGACAATTCTGGACGCAATCTAGAATTAACTCATGTAGCGACATTAATGCAAAAAGATAGCAAAATTAATGATAAAATAAGCTAGGATTCACTGTATTATAAAATGCAATTTACTAAACTTAAAATACTAAAATATATGCTAAGGACAACTAAATGGGAACAATTTAACCAATCAGTAAGGAAGAAAACCTATGTCCTTTCTAGTGCTGTCACGTATGCAACTCATGTGCTTTGATATAAGTAGAGGCTAATGATAAAGAATGAGGCGTATGAATACATAAGCGGATCATAAAGTTTGTTTAATTCATGGATTTGACTTAGGGTTCTAGGCGTTTTGAAAGAAACTTGGATTTTAAAACAACCTGAAACGCAAATGAATTCAAGTCAGATAAAAAAATAAAGAAAAAAATTAAAAATAAATAATCAATATGAGTAAAATATAATAATGAGATAATAGATTAGAATAATAAAGAAGAAAAGATAGAACGTGGCATGTAAAAGTCCTAAGAAGCCTTGGAAACAAGAAGAATCCACAACTCCCTTCAAGCAGCTCTAATTTCTCTTCCAAGAAAGAAAAATTGGCAAGAAAAATTTTGAAGATGATCTCCACAATCTGAAAATATTGTTAAAACTCTTCTAAAAAAACTCAAGAGAAATTCTTGAAAGAAAAACTTAAAGAGAATTTATTAACTCAAAAGAGAAGTTGAATAATAATCAATTGTGTATGTATACGGGTGGACATTCATGCTACTTATAGGCCCCCAAAATAAGTTTTTCTAACCCTAATAGAATAACTAACATGACAACTCATCAAATAAAAAAAATAATTCTAATTGTGAACTTTTAATGGGAATTCAGCCAAAGGAATTAAATAGGCTATTTGGGCTAAATTCTTACATGATGATCCACCTATTAAAATAAAATTGGACCTATAGTTTAAATATTTTACAATTTGGGCCACTTTGATAAGTTGGCTTGAAATTCAATTAAATTACTTTTCAAAGTTCAGGATGGGCTTGTAGACATCTTAATGGGCCATTTTTCAAGAACTTGGTCTTATGATTCGTTTGCTCTCAAAATTGGCTCGTTCAAGCTCGTACCTGAAATCCAATGCGCCTTGGCTACAAGATGCGATTTCTTGGACCAAGATTTCCAATATTTGAAATCTTGATTTTCTTGATTCTTTAAATTGTCTGAAATAGCAAAATTGGACCAAGATTCGGTTTCTTGATTTTCTTGAAAACAAGAAAGTGAATCTTGATTTTCTTTTTCGGTCGTGTGCATAGCTAGGGCCTTGGTAACAAAGTCTTGAATAGTCTCATTCAATCTTGATTAGATTTGCTTAGCTTTTGACCTCATTATTGGGCATTGAGAAAATTTGCGCCCATCACGTTCATGAGCTTGATTTTGGGCCTTGTGACTCGTATCATTCCCGTCTTCCTAAAAAAGATTCGTCCTTGAATCTGAAACATGACAAGGAGATAAGTCCACAATATTAAAAGTAGAACTTATATTGTGCTCACTGGCCAGATCTATTTGATAGGCATTGTCATTGATCCGCTTGAGTACTTGGAAAGACTCATGTCTATCATGGCCATTGAATTGGATCGAGCTACTCTTATCACTTATGCTCTAAATATGATCAAGCCCATAGCTGGTATGTTGGATACATGACTTATGTATGGCATGGCTTTACTATCAACAGTGGAATTCATAGCTCAATTAAAGAGTTAATGATATGTTCTCATTGATATTGTGTGGATTGATAAATATGGAACGTGGCCACGGGTTGCTTGTTCTCAAACGAGGAATTTATCAGACTCATTTGTTGTAGTGATCATATTAATCATTAAAAAGACACAATGGTGACAATTAGATAAAATAGGATTATATTGAGTGAACAGATTTAACTAAAAGGAATCAAGGATATCTTATGAGGGTAACACATACACGACAAGGTCATTGGACAAAATAGTTGGATGAATTTTTTCGTAAAGAGTATACAATAAGGGGTTTTCAATCATGGTACTTCTTGTGGGTGGACTCCATGATTAAGTAATTGTGAATTATTGAAATGATGCTTCTGGACATAATTGCAATTACTAAAGCCTGATTTTATAAGTCCGATTAGTCCCTCCGCTAGCTCAACAAAAGTTCGATCAAACTACATTTGAATAAGAAGAAAATTATATGACTTTGGAAATAATTTAATTGGGTCAATTTATTCGATGAAGAATTAAATTAAGTGGTCGTGAGAATTATTCAACTAGAGAATTTGATTAAATAATTTTGTTGAAAAATTAATTTGGAAATCTAAGTGATTTTTGGAAAAATTATTTTTGATTAAGTAAAATTAAATTAATCAAATTAATTATAATTAATATGATATTTTTGGAAATCAATTTTCAAGTCAAACAAATTGGCCCAATGGGTAATTGAACTTGAAAACTGGACCTGAGATAATAAATTGGGCCTGAGAGCCCAAAAATCAAGACCAAGACCCAAAATCTGGTCAAACTATGCCCGGTATGTGAAATCGGGGCTAACGGTCCAACTGATGGCTAGAATGAACTAGTCGAGTCGTGTAACACCCTGAAATTTGGGCCTAGAAGTATTGGGCCTTGAGGAAGGGAACGGTTTGGAAACTGTGTACAAAAGTATGTCTGCTTCAGTGGTTAAGGGTCCTGAGAAGTGTTGGAAAAGTCTTGGGTTCAAACCTGGGCTTTAGCAAAAATTTTGGTTTTAAGTGGATAAAACCCTGGATGCTTGGATGTAGGCCTTTTAAATTATTGTGTTAAAAAAAGGTCGTAAGGAAGCATGTGGTATAGTGGTTGTTGCGTCATTAAGGTTGCAAGGGAGCCTTGGTTCAAGTCTTGGCTCTTCCAATTTATTTTAGTTTTTCTTTTAAAGGAACCTAGACTTTGGCCTTTAGACCTTTTAGTTAATTGAAGACAAAATGTGACACAAAAGAGCTTGTGACAAGGAGGCAAGTGGTGTGTTGAGCTATTGAAGGGGGCTTGGGTTCAAATCCCATTGCAAGCAAAAAGGATATTTATTTTGCTAGCATGAGGCGACAGGAGTTCGAGGTGGATTCGAACTCTGTAGGGTGAGAGTTTGAATGGGTCTTGGAGGTTGTTATGGAGGATATAAAGGAAGGATATTTGGAGAGATTTAGGGAGGTTGTTGTTGTGGAGAGCTATATATCATCATCTCATTTGTTCCTTGTTCTAAATGGGGGAGATCGGTGAGGCTTTCAAGGTATTCGTCGCTTTCTCCAAACTACATTGCCTCTATTCCTAATTGGTGGTGGTCGAGGTTTATTGGCACATTGCCTGGGAAGGAACCAAGGGTTGCCTCTATTCCTAATTGGTGGTGGTCGAGGTTTATTGGCACAGTGGAAGGAACCAAGGGTGCAATGATCATTGATTTGTAGAATAAGAGTGTTCGGATCGAAGGGAATTTGTAAATCGCATCAGGTGTGTAAACTCCCCACTATAACTATAGAACGGAAAAAGCTGAAAAGTTGAAATACGATGTTTGAGACCACACGAGCATGCGATCACTCGTTTGGAAACCCGAACCTGCAAATCATGGGTGATAAACTGTGGAGGCCTCCATGAGCATTTTCATGGGCTTAGGCCGTAATGGGCGACATTGGGTCATATGGGCTCAATGGGCTTGTGGGACTCACACGGATGAAACCCACTATTTGTGGCAAATGCTAGACTGGGCTATTTAGATCTCATAGTTATGGTGAAATCTGGGCTGAAGCCACACGAGTAATGGGCCTTGGGCCCATTTACATTCTTGTGACGAATTAGGTTACTGAGTCACTCGAGGCAACTGCGGACATTTCGAGAGGTCAATATCTGGACTGAAATACCCTCGATGGGTAAAATGACCGAAATGCCCCCATAGGGTAAAACAACCGAAATACCCTCGATGAGTAAAAGGACTGCAATGCCCCTATAGGGTAAAATGATTGAAATACCCCAGTAGGGTAGAATACCGAAATACCCCCATAGGGTAAAATGATCGTAATATCCCTGTAGGGTAAAATGACCGTAATGCCCCTGTAGGGTAAAATGAACGTAATACCCCTGTAGGGTAAAATGACCGTAATACCCTGGTGGGTAAATGACTGATTTGTCTATGTTTGGTATGATTGATTTGTCTGTGATTTGAATGAATGATTATGAGCATGGCATTCTGCATACACGACATACTTTATGGGGTTGGGAAACTGTTATGGAGGAAGTATTGTACTGGTGGTTCTGCCACAATCACTGTTACTGGTGGCTTGGCCACATATACTATTACTAGCAGCTTTGCTGTGATACTGTTGTTGGCAGCTTTGCTGCGATGCTACTGATGGCTTTGTCCTGATCATAGTACCGTTACTAATGGCTTTGTACCGATCATAGTACCGTTACTGATGGCTTTGTACTGATCACATGACCATTACTGATGGCTATGTACCAATCATTTCACTGTTACTGATGGCTGTGTGCCAATCATATCACTGCTACTAATGGCTTTGTGCCAATCACATTACTTAATTATGGCTTGTAGCCATTATGTTTATAGCTTATAGCTATCTTGTTTACGGCTCTTAGCCATTCTAACTACTGGCAGCTCTACTGCATTATTACTACTGGCAGCTATGCTGCGATATTGTTGTGAGAGTTGGGTGGGTCGACTCTGTCCCCACATGGTGTGTTGGGTTGGTACGGGTGGTGTGTTGGCTAGATTGGGATGGGTTTGCATACTTGCACCATACTGATACTGTATCGGGCTTAGGCCCACCCTGTTTTTGTATTGGGCTAAGGCCCACACTATACTGTTACTGTTAAAGGGCTTTGGCCTAGACTGATTATGTTTTGTATGCCGACTGTTTGATAAGGGATTACACAATGAGTTTTCGTAAACTCACCCTATCCTCTTAACTGTGCAGGTAATCCTCAACCATAGTTGATTCGATACTACGAGGGACTCGGTGGTGGCCATACAACCGCATCAACTTTCGTTTTTAGCTTTTGATTTATAAGTAACTGAATTTGGGTATTTTTACGTAAAAAGGCCTCTTTAAAGTTCTAAACTTTAAATTGGGGTTTTTATTTATTTAGTTTGATATAAACTGATAGTTGTAGAATAAGACGGGTTTTCAAAAGGTAATCTTTTTCAAAGACACCACGTTTCCGCAATAAATGAGATTTTGGAAAATTTATAACGTTTTAAAAGTGATTAGTTTTTAATGATGCGCGCTTGGAAATGAACAACTCGTTTTGGAATCACCGTTTAATAACAAATGATTAATTGATTTTAAAGATTTCAGCAACAACAAGTTTTACGCTAAACACCTCAATGTGACACCACCAGATTCGGCCATAACTCCTAGGCTGGGTTTGGGGTGTTACAGGTCGTCACTGACCTGGACCGAACTGCCAGCAGTCAAATCAGCTTGGCCTACATCACCAGACACGGTGGTGTCGTTGATTGCATAGGTGGTGTTTCGGTGGCCGGCGGTGGTTGGTCTTCGGTGGTGGAGCAATGGAAGGGTTACACTCCTACTTTGACTTTACCAAAGAATTTGATTTTAGATTAACTATTCCAAAAATAATAGTTTAATAGTTTAATATTAAATTGAATTTAATACTTATATTAATAGTATTTTATTAATATAATATTAAAGTGATTATCTTATTATTAAATTAAATTTAATATTTATCTTGTAGATAAACATTCTATTATTTTAATAAGATAATATTAAATGTATATAATATTTATATATTAAATTTAATCTATTATTTATCGTAATAAATATTATATTAATTTAATAGTAAAGTGATTAAATTTAATCATAGTTGAACTCTGTAAACTCTTCCTATCTAAAGAGAGCCTTGGGTCATTATTTTACATAGACTTGAATTCAAAAGAAAGTTGTAGAGAGAAAATTCATTAAAGATATTATTTTAGAAAATTTATAGAGATATTTTTCTAATTTACAACTTGACCCAAAATTTTAAAGAAATTGCAAAATTACCCTATTAGTAATTTTGTGAAAATTTTTCTGATTTGAAGCAAGCCTACATTCAACAGACATGAGCTTGAGGATAATAGGGAAGACTACTCGATCGAAGCACTCATCATAGACGAATTGAAAAGGAAAAATTTTGATTAGGTGTTTATTACTTTAGATGTCACAACCAATATCTTGTTTTCAAATTTTTTTTAAAACTCTGTTTTCCCTAAATTTATTTTCCGTTACGTTTTCCAAACTCGTTTTTTCCAACAACACCAATAAAGAGTTCCCCAGAACTCGTCCATCAATAAGACAACACAATGTGGCCAAGCCACTCAATATAGCAGACAAGCTGCAGATTGTGGTCAAACAACTCAATAACGTTGGGCTAAGCCACTCAATATTGCAGACAAGCTGCACGTTCTGGATAAGCCATTCAATAACGTTGTGGCCAAGCCACTCTGATGCAATACCAGCCGCATCATGTTACGACACAACTCGTTGACATCGAGATTGGCCCAAACTCGCGGGGCCTAAGGGCAAAATGAAACTTTTAATTTTAGTTTGTTAATTTGGTTGCTGGAATAAGGACTTTAATTCATTTATTTTTGTGTCTTTAATTATGTTTTAGTTTTAATATCATTAATATGCATCTTTAATTAATGTCCTGCATTATTAATCTACATCTCTTAACTATGACATGCATTATGTAACTCACACGTTAGTTTAAGTCTGCGTCATTAAATTAAGTCTTGCATTAAGTAACTCATTTGTTCATTTAGTTTACATCCTAAACCTTGCATTTAAGCATCTTAGTTGTTTAATATGTTTGAGTTTGTTTATATAAGTATGTTATTTAATTGGCTGTTACATTTTAATGCATAAATTAATATGTGTTTATTTTAATTTTAAATAAGGTGATTTAAGTTGCATGTTCAATTAATTTGTGTGCATGAGTGTTATTAAATATGTTATTTTTTAGTGTTTTAAGTTACTATTTAATCTTAAATATCTATTTTGCAGGTGACTTTTCATATGATTAAAGACTCTTCAAAGTGGGACAGTTTCAAAGCTTTTAAAAGAACATTAAGGAGACTGTTTAATAGACCAAAAGAGACTCTTAAAGTATGAACGTTTTTGGAGTCTTAAGTCTTCATCATAGTGCCATTTAAGAGGATGTTACACAAGCTTTTATCATGTGGTTACAAGGGAGCTTAAGGGACATCAATCAAAGACATTAAGGATGCTTAAAGTCTTCATTAAGGAGAATTAAC
Source organism: Gossypium hirsutum (assembly GCF_007990345.1). Classification (NCBI taxonomy): domain Eukaryota; kingdom Viridiplantae; phylum Streptophyta; class Magnoliopsida; order Malvales; family Malvaceae; genus Gossypium; species Gossypium hirsutum. Next base: position 25,530,181 of record NC_053440.1, on the reverse strand, counting down.
ATACCTTTTCAACTACATCAGGTTCCAATGAAGAGACATGACTCATTGGCTTCCTTACATGAGTTTAATATGAAATTAAAGCTTGTAATAACTTTATTTAATTGCTGAAGGTGAAAGGTCACAAATAGACATTTGAACAATCAAAATAATGCCTATGAATAGTTTGTAAGAAGACATTGTTTGAGGTTAGATAACTTTTGAATTTTTATCAAATTTTATGAACTTTGTGTTCTTGAGTGAGTTTATCTCCTCTCCAAATTTTGTACAAGTCTCGTTGACTTATCTAGCATGCTAGTGGCGTCTCCCGACTTGTTTTCGAACTTATCACTGTAACCGGGTGTGGCGTTCAACAACTTTCTATTTTGCAAAACCACCTTAGACGATATAGGAATCAGGGTGACACTTTTTATTGTTGAATCATTCCTGACGTTTGAGTTCGATTATCCATCCCCACTATCTATCTTAAAACTTGTCTATCTTTATTTTATCCTTAAACTGAGCCATTAAACACACCACTTCCTTTGTTTCTATCCTAAGCCAAACCTACCAACACTATAACCATTCATCTAAACCCTTGAAAGCTTCCGCAACCCTTAGCCTAAATCACCCGTTTTTGACAACTCTAACTACTACTCGTCGACGATTGGGCAAACTTTGTGCAACGACTCGACTCACCTGGGTCGGATCACATCACACTCAATATTGCAGATAAGCTACATGTTGTGCACAAGCAATTGAATAACGTTGTGGCCAAGTTGAATATTGCAGACAAGCTGCATAATGTTATGGCCAAGCCACTGAATATTGTAGTAAAACTGCAAAATTGCATAAATTAGATCTGTATGTTAAGTATTTTCAGTGGGCATGCTTAACATGCGAATCAGATTTATAGTCAACACAGTCAACATGCGAATCAAATTTATAGTCAACACAGTCAACATGCTCAACATAGTCAACATGCTTAATGTAACACCCCGAATTTTGGGCCTTGAAGAAATAGGTTTTGAATAAGAGAACAATTAGGAGACTGCACATAAATGTTTAGTTGTGCAAGGAAGTGACATAAATGAATGTTTGCTTCAGTGGTTAACTGATTTAGGAGTGTTTGGAAGTGTCTGAGAAGTTAGGGGTTCAAGCCTTGGCTTATGCAAAATTTTTATTTTAAAAGAATAAAATCCTTGGATCTAGATAGTAGGTTCTTAAATTATTGTGGTTAAAATATGATACAAAGGAGTGGTTGGTCTAGTGGTAAGAGGTGTGTGGAGTATACATGGGGTCTAAGGTTCGAGTGGTGGCGTATCAAAAAGGGAGTATTTATTTTGCTGCCTAATTCAAGTGGGTGGTAGAGTTGGATTGAAATACTGCTAAATGGAGTTTGAACTGGTCATAGAGAGAATTGAAGAGGGATATTTGGAGAGATTTGAGGAGAGAACATTGGGATTTGAGGAGGTTGTTGTTGTGGAGAGATATATATCATCTCATTTGTTCATTGTTTTCGATGGGAGATTGGCGAGGTTTTCAAGGTTTTTGTTGCTTTCTCCAACCTGCATTGCTTCCATTCCTGAGAACCAAGGGTGTGATGATCATTGATTTTTGAAATAAGAGTGCTCAGAAAAAAGGGAATCTGCAACTCGCAACAGGTGTGTAACCACCCAACTATAATTGTACAACGGCAAAAGCTGAAAAGCCGAAATACGGCTTTGAGACCACACGAGTGTGCAATCGCTCATGTGGAAAGCCAAACCTGCGAATCATGGGCAATAAACTGTAGAGTTCTCCATGAGCATTTCCATGGGCTTAAGCCGTAATGGGCCACGTTGGGCTGAAATAGGTCGTGTGGGCTCATTGGGTTGTGGGCCCTACACGGATAAAATCCACAATTTGTGGAAAATATTGGACGGGGCTAAGTAGATCTCATAGTCGTGAAAAAATTTGGGCTGAATGCTGCACAAGCGTGTGGGCCCACTTGGGCCAAGTAATGGGCCTTGGGCCCATTTTCACTGTTATGACCTTTTAGGTAACCTGAGTCGCTCGAGCCGACTGTGAACCTTTCGAGAGGTCAATATCTACACCAAAACCCCAAAATAGGTAAAATGACAGAAATACCCTCATAGGATAAAATTACCAAAATACCCCCATAGGGTAAAATGATCGAAATACCCCCATAAGGTAAAATGACCAAAATACCCCCATATAGTAAAATGACCGAAACACCCCTATATGCTAAAATGACTGAAATACCTCCATAGGGTAAAATGACTAAAGTACCCCTATAGGGTAAAATGATCGAAATACCCCCATAGGGTAAAATGATCGAAATACCCCCATAGGGTAAAATGACCAAAATACCCCTATAAGGTAAAACAACCGGAATTCCCCCATAGGGTAAAATGATTGAAATACCCCTATAGAGTAAAATGACCAAAATACTCTCATAGGGTAAAATGACTGCAACCCCTAAGAGATAAAATGACTGTTATGGTCTTTATGTATGACTGATTTGCTCTATGATATGTATGACTATGATTGAGCATGACATTTTGCATACACGTATGATATTATGTCATGACATGTTTCATGGGGTTGGGTTGTTATATTTGGAAGAAGTGTACTCTACTGTTAAGGTCGTACGGGTCGCCCAAGATGACTGTGAACCTACTGGTGGCTTTGCCACATATACTATTACTAGCAGCTTTGCTGTGATATTGATACTGGCAGCTTTGCTGCGATGCTATTACTGGCAGTACTGCGATATTGGTGTGTTGGTTGGTTGGGTCGATTTTTTCCCCACATGGTTTGTTGGTGGTACGGAGTGGTGTGTTGGCTAGATTGGGATTTATTGCACTGCATTATTACTGTATTGGGCTAAGGCCCACACTGATACTGTATTGGGCTAAGGCCCACACTGATACTGTATTGGGCTAAGGCCCAAACTAATTCTGTTTGGGCTAAAGCCTACACTATTACTGTATTGGGCTAAGGCCCACACTATTATTGTATTGGGCTAAGGCCCACACTGTACTGTCACTGAATAGGGCTTAGGCCCAGACTATTATTGCATGTTGTTTACTAAATGACTGATAGGGGAATACACACTGAGTTTTCATAAACTCACCCTTCTGTTTAACTATACAGGTAATCCCAGTTGTAGGCGGGTCGGTGCTGCGAGGGACTCGGAGGTGGCCACACAACTGCAACTGTTCTACACTTGCTTTTATTTAAATTTAAAGTTTGTGTTGGGTTTTGTTTATGTAATAAGGCCATTTATGTTTTGTTTAAATTTTTAATTGGGCTGTTGGTTACTTATTTTAAATTGCTAGTTTAGGAGAAGACGAATTTTAAAAATAATTACTGTTTTCAAAGACCTGAAATTTAAACATTAGAGTTTTCAAAAGCTTCCGCAATTTTAGATCAACCTATTATAACAATAGCAGATAACAAGACAAACATTTTGGTTAGTTGATTCGTTAAATAATAACAAAGGGGATTTTAAACTTAGAAACGAAATTTTTACCAACAAGTCTAATTTTTGAAAGACACTTCAATGTGACACGCCAGATTCGACCATAACGTCTAGGCTGAGTTTTGGGTGTTACATTAAGTGGTACCAGAGCCAAGTTGCAAAACTCGGATGTGGAACGGGTTTTTAAAATATTTGGAATTTCTTAAAAACTGTTCTTGAAGTGTTTTGGAAGGTTTACAAGTGTGGCACACCGAGTCTTCAGCGTCGAATCCTTAAGTTTTCTTTATACTGTAGACTGCTTGAATTGAAATACATTGAGAGACTACTATAGATAGTAGGACTATACTGAAACTCGTTAGTTAGAGTAAACTGAGACTGTATGAAATTGGAAACTATAGGGAGACCTTGATTTGCGAAAACAAAACTCTGATTACTGCTTTTCATAAGACATCTCTTAATAATTATTGGAATTACAAACTGATTCATAAAACTTCTTAAACAGGTATTACATTATTTGATATGAGCACAAGAGGTACACATGGACGAGGTACAAGAGGCCATGGTAGAGGCCATAGAGGTGCTCGAGTTAGGTCCCCGTTGTTTGGCCATATACCTAATTTAGAACTAGAGTGCACAACAGAAGCATAGTGGTGGAGTCTTTGTTATGCGACTGATCTGATAATTGGAAATTTCAAGGAGAAAATTTCTTTAAAGAGGGGTGAATTGTATACAAGGGGCGTGTGGAGTATACATGGGGTCTAAGGTTCGAGTGGTGGCACATCAAAACGGGAGTATTTATTTTACTACCTAATTCATGTGGGTGGTAGAGTTGGATTGAAATACCGCTAAATGGAGTTTGAACTGGTCATAGAGAGAATTGAGGATGGATATTTGGAGAGTTTTGAGGAGAGAATATTGGGATTTGAGAAGGTTGTTGTTGTGGAGAGATATATATCATCTCATTTTTTCCTTGTTCTAGATGGGGGATTTGTGAGGTTTTCAAGGTTTTCGTCGCTTTCTCCAACCTTCATTGCTTCCATTTCTAACTGGTGGTGGTCGAGGTTGATTGGCATATTGCCTGGGAACCAAGGGTGCGATGATCATTGATTTTCGGAATAAGAGTTTTCGGAACAAAAGGAATCTGCAAATCGCAACAGGTGTGTAACCACCCCACTATAACTGTACAACAACAAAAGCCAAAAAGCCGAAATACGACATTGAGACACACGAGTGTACGATCACTCGTGTGGAAAGCCAAACCTGCGAATCATGGGCGATAAACTGTAAAGTCCTCCATGAGCATTTCCATGGGCTTAGGCCGTAATGGGCCACGTTGGGCCGAAATAGGCCGTGTGGGCTTATTGGGCTTGTAGGCCCCATATAGATGAAATCCACGATTTGTGGCAAATACTAGACGGGGCTAAGTAGATCTCATAGTCATGGCAAATTTTGGGCTGAACAGCTGCACAAGCGTGTGGGCCCACTTGGGCCGAGTAATGGGCCTTGGGCCCATTTTCACTGTCATGACTTTTTAGGTTACTTGAGTCGCTCAAGGCGAGTGTGGACCTTTCGAGAGGTCAATATCTACACCGAGACCCCAAAATAGGTAAAATGACCAAAATACCCCCATAGGGTAAAATGACCAAAATACCTCCATAGGGTAAAATGATCGAAATACCCCATAGGGTAAAATGATAGAAATACCCCCACAGAGTAAAATGACTAAAATACCCCCATAGGGTAAAATGACCAAAATACCCCTATAAGGTAAAATGATCGAAATACCCCCATAGGGTAAAATGGTCGAAATACCCCCATAGGGTAAAAGGACTAAAATACCCCTATAGGGTAAAATGATCGAAATACACCCATAGGATAAAATGACTGTTATACCCCTAGGAGATAAAATGACTGTTATGGCCTTATGTTATGTATGATTGATTTGCTCTATGATATGTATGACTACAATTGAGTATGACATTTTGCATACACATATGATATTATGTCACGGCATGTTGCATGGGGTTGGGTTGTTATATTTGGAGGAAGTGTACTTGGAAACACGAAAATTTATGTGTTTTTACATGCCCTTTTTAACTTAAAATATGCTATTTTGGTTAAATTCTTGTCGAAAAATAATTAAATATTATACAATAATTAAATTATGTTAAAAATATGAACATGATGAATTTTAATTAATTTTATAGTTAATTTTGATTATTTTAGACAGATTTGCACAAAGGGCGAAAATAAGCTCGACAGATAATGCTCGAAGAATAAAACCGAGAAGCAATTTGAAGCATCGAGGCAAAATTTTTTCCAGCCTAAGATGGTCCAAAAATGTGTGTTAATTCATAATATAATTAATTTTAATTTATTCCCATTTTAATTTGGGCTAAATAAATTATTATTAATTAATTATGGAAAAAATGGTCAAATTGAACCGCATTGGTTGAACCGAATCTAGTGAAGCGAACCAGCCACCAATTGGGCTGCTCAGAACTGTCCATATGCTGACCCAAATCAACATTTTAGCTGATTAAATAAGTTTGCAAAGAAGCTGTAGTAGCCCGAATTTGGGACTAGTCAGAATAGTGGTTTCGGGACCACAAATTCGACGAGAAAAAAAATTTATTTTGAATATATTTTTATGGTCTACGATTTCACAAAATGATTTCGTGAAAATTTCGTTCAAAAATTTTGATGTTTGGGCACTCAATTTAGTCAAAAGGACAAAATTGTAAAAAGTGCAAAAGTTGAGTTCTATATGTTAGAGGTGTCCAATTGCTATGAAATTTTAAATTGGAGGTCTTTATATGGTAATTAGACCATTGGTTCAGTTGGTGGACAAAAATGGGTATGGTTAGGCATGTTTCCAAAGTTTTTCAGTAAGGGTATTTTGGTCATTTAGTTATTAAAATGAATTAAAAACGAAATTATAAGCCAATTTTTGTCCATCTTCAACCCCTAGGCCGAAAATTGCATGGAGAAACCATGGCTACAATTTTTCAAGCTTCCAAGCTCAATTGTAAGTCCGTTCTATCCTCGTTTTTAATTATTTTTACGTTTTTGAAATCCTCGTAACAAGATTTACCTATTTTTACCATTGTTTTGAACTAGGGTTTGTGTTTAAAAATTTACCCATGAATGATATGCATGTATTTTGATGTTTTATGGAAGAATATGAATGTTTGGAGTTTGATAAATGATTTGTACTAAGTAATTTTCGATGAAAATGCCTAAAAGGATTAATTTGTAAAAGTTGTAAAATATGTCACAAGTGTGTGAATAAGTGAGTATTGTGGACTGCTATAGTTATGAAAATGGTTCAGCTAGGCCAAAAATGCAAGGAAATTGAATAAAAATTATTTTACGAGCCTAGGGGAAAAATCATAATTTTGTGAAACTTTAAAGGCAAAAATATAATTTTGCAAAGTATGATTTTTGGACTGGAATGAATAGTGTGAAGGTTATATAAGTTAAATGTATTGTTATAAATCAAGAAAGACTAGAAATTGAAATTGATCGATAAAAAGAAAAGTGAGAAAAAGTGAAAAATTCCCGAATGAACCTTTGGAATAAAAAGGGATACGAATGAAGTGACAGAAATGATCACATGTGTGGCACAGGTTGTGTGTAGGCCACTATGTAAAACTGAAAGTGATGGTCACGTGTGTAGTACTATGTGTAGACTACTACGTGTACCAGAATGATAGGTCGCATGTGTAGTACTTTGTGCAGGCTACTATGCGTACCGGATAGTTTCGATCACGTGTGTAGTACTATGTGCAGGCTACTATGTGAACCGAACATCATTGATTAATAAGGTGGTTGCTATGTGCTGATTCCACCGGACATCATTGATTAATAAGGTGGTTGTTATGTGCTGAATCCATCGAGTATCTGTTATTATTTCGAAGTGTTCATTGGGAAATTGACTAAGTGTAATTGAATAATGAATATAGGTGTGGAATTGAATTGAATATCGACTTAGAAATGGAAAAGTGAATTTTGAATTGAATTGTGATTGAAAGTGAAAAAGTGAAATTATGAAAGAGTACATTTAGCAATAAAATAGTTTAGACAGCAACAGTTGTGTGACTTTGAAAAATCACCAAAAATGGTGGAGGTTGAATTAGAGGCTGAATAATATATTAAATTGAAGCTGAATGAGTATATTTTCATATAAAAGAAACAGAGAAAACAAAAGAGTTATATATTTTGAGATATTTGAAGTTTAGTTAGACAGAGTCAGAATGAGTTCAGAATCCGCTGTTCTAAATTTGGAAAATTGTAAAAAATTGTAAAAAAATAATTATGGGATAAAGTTTGTATGTTTAGAATCCTTAGTGAAACTATTTTCAAGAGAAACAAACGGAAAAAATATTTGAATTCTGTACAATGAGATAATTAATTTTTAGTGAAGAGAGGTTAGAACTACCAAGAAGTGAAATCAGGGGAAACTTTAAAGAATAAACTGTACTATTTGGCTAAACCAAAAATTATGAAAACTTTATGGTAAGAAGATATGTGAATATAATTTTTGGAAAAACTTATAGATCTTAATTTGGAGTTCTGTAGCTCCAGGTAAAAATAATTTAGTGACTCTGACTCGAATAGATAGCTTTGAATATACATGTGAGTGAATAGTGAAATTGTAGTTAATGTTGTTTAAGTGTGTTATACACATTAAGGATGTGGAGTGGAGAGGAGGAGGAGGAAAATTGGAAGAACATATGAATTATTTGTGTATAATTGGTCATATGCTCGATTATAATCGATAAACAAAAGAAATGATGTTTATAATTGTGCATTATTAGTTATAGTTAAAGTTCATGTGAGAAACTAAAGTTTCATAGTATGTGTATGTGGTATACTTGGTATATGATTTGGTATGTAGCGATGTCAGAAATGGTTTATGAATTAACTCATGTTGATAAGTTTGATACATAAAAAAATATGGTGCTTATCCATGCTTATAATGCTTATACTATATGCTTATTTGGCTAGCATGTTTGGTGTGTATGCTTAGGCTTTGGCCAAGTTGTGGCTAGATTACGCCACCTAAAATTTATAAAATTATGCATTGAGATGGTAAATGTCTAGAAGGAAATATACTTGTGATCATAAAAGGGTGGTAAGGTTTAAAGTTTGTAATCTTATTAAAATGGTTTATCATGTGGTTAGTCTTCAAAAAGACTAGCTTGTGACTATGGTTGAGTGTAATGTTTATATCTTTTGTGATATGTATAGGAAATGGAAGTGGAAAGAAAATGAAATACTAGGTTCATGCTTGAAGTGTAAAATGATGCAAAAAGGGGACGTTAAGTTAAACGATAAATATGTATTAGTATTGAACTTAATGAAATTGAATTGTACGTGAATTAAATGGAAATTTCAAATGATATGATTTGAATTAAATGAATTATTGTGGTATTGAAATGTATATTGGATTGAGAAATTGAATTGAATCGTGAACATGAGAATCATGAATCAAAAGAAATGGAAATGAAGTATTGAATTGTATGAGTATGTATTGGGTCTCAGAAGCCCTATTTGTTACAAATATAGTATTTTGAAGTTATAACGTGAAGATTTATAAAAGTATGTTAAAAATTTGAAGAGTCTAAATTTGAATGAAATTTTATAACTTGGTTTAACATGTTTATAAGTATATGTGTTCTGGTAATGCCTCGTACCCTATTCCGGCGTCGAATACGGGTAAAGGGTGTTATAATGTGACATCGCCAAATTCGGTCATAATGTTTAGACCAAATTTTGGGTGTTACAGAAGCCCTTGAAGAAATTTCAACCTTGCATTCAAACCTTCAAAAAAATGTGGCTTTATGGATTAGCCCCAGGCTATTTTTAGCAAAGTTGAATCTCTCAACTTTGCCATGTGTGTGGCCAGCCAAGGGGGATCTCTTTGGCTGATGGAATTTGGTATTTTTAGCAGCCACAATCAGCTATAAAAGCCACCCCTTGCTGATCATTCAACTCATCCCTCACACTCTCATTCTCTCTTCTCCTCTCTCACTTTCTCTCAACTTTTCCTTCCCATTTTCCCTTTTGTTCAAGTGCCGATTTCTTCTCTTGGGAAAGAGGTCCTCATCATCCATTGTTGAGTAGCAATTAAAGTGTTCATAAGCCACCTTGATAGCCGAGGACAACAGAGAATGAAGAACTGAGAACTCAGTCAAGCCGCGGAGAAACACTGGATTTGCTTCTTGTTCCCTATCTCTTTAAATTTTTTTGTTGTTTTGACAAACATGTTTATGAATATTTATGCTATTGAAATTGTTACTTTAATTAATCTAGCTTGAATTTAATCTGTGTTGGGTTGATTATATTTTGCCTGCTTGAATTATTGAAATTGTGTTTGTGCTGTTATAGGCCTCGGTAAGATGCTTGATTAAGGAAAAACATGCCTAAGTTATTATTGCTATATTAATTGTTAGATAACTAATGAATTAATTATAAATCGTATTGAAATTGTAATTAGTCGACATAATACTTAATCAGTGCATGTTTATTCTTCTAAGGTAGCTAAAGTTAATTTAGCATTGTATTTGGCGATACATATGCCTTGCATAACTTGCAAGATTATTGTGATTAAACTGTTTCAAGGTAGAAATACTCTGTTACCTCACTTTATCTTTTATATGCTTGTGAAGATTGATTAATTGCTTGGATTGACATTGAAAAGTGTTCAATAGATTGGTTAATTTAATAAGTATGTATGAGTAGTAGTTAGCAAATTACCGAGTTGCCGTGAATTTATTCGTAGCAGTATAAACATAAGTTTAATAATTCTAAGTTAAAGGAATGTAATTAATCCAACACAATTATATCATCTTGATTAAACCTTACTTGAAATCATGCATTAGAATATCTTTATTTTTAATTTTTTTTCCTTAGTTTTTAATCATCTTTAAACCAAAATATTTTCCATCACCAAAGTGTTTTAACATTAATTTCATAAATATTCTTATTTACAGTCCTTGTGGGTACGATAATCGACATTTACTTGTCACTTTATTACTTGTTGCGATTGTGTACACTTGCATATTTTCGTCGTTCCAAGTTTTTGGTGCTGTTGCCGGGGACTCTTTTTTTAAAAAAAAAAGCCATTATCTGTGAATCTGTTTTTACATTTTGGTTTGTTTATTTTCCTGTTTAAATCTTTACTTAATCTTTCTGTGATTATTTCAGGTGTTTATGAGTATTGACCAGATTATCGACTTACTCCTTGTGGACCCTGAAATAAAACAAACCTTTTGACAGTGAAGAAGACAAGCAAACTAGAGAAGGAACGAAGAGACAAACTTTGAGAATATGAATCAAGGAAACGAAGAAAACCTTGTTCAGAATCCTATCCTAATTGCTGATGAGAGGGATAGAGCTTTAAGACGGTAAGTCGTACCAGTATTTAACAATTTTAATCCGGGTATTAGGAGACCCAAAATTGAGGCACAACAATTCGAGCTGAAGCCAATCATGTTCCAGATGCTTCAAACTGTGGGCCAATTCAGTGGAATGCCTACTGAAGATCCTCGTCTTCACTTAAGACTATTTATGGAAGTGAGCGATTCTTTCAAGTTAGCTAGAGTACCCAAAAATGCATTACGACTGAAGTTGTTCCCATATTCGCTAAGAGACAGAGCTCGTGCCTAGTTGAACTTATTGCCACTGAACTCTATTTCTACATGGAAAGAGTTAGTCGAGTGATTCCTCATGAAGTATTTCTCGCCGAGCAAGAATGCCAAGTTGAGGAATGAGATCACTGCCTTCCAACAAATGGATGATAAGTCCCTGTATGAGGCATGGGAAAGGTACAAAGAGTTATTTCGAAAGTGCCCTCATCATGGAATCCCACATTGCATTAACTTGAGACATTCTATAATGGTCTCAACTCTCACACGAGGATGGTAGTGGACGCCTCTGCTAATGGTGCTCTACTTTCTAAGTCTTATAATGAGGCTTAAGAAATTATTGAGAGGATTGCCAGCAACCATTATCAATGGCCAACCAAACGAGCAACGTTAGGAAGATGAGTCACTGGAATATATGAAGTGGACGCTCTCACTTCAGTCGCATCTCAGGTATCTTCAATATCCTCAATGCTTAAGAATCTTACCACTAATGGGTCTAACAATTTTGCAGCCCAACCACCTAACCAATTTGAGAATATAACCTGTGTGTATTATGGGGAAGGAAATTTGTTTGAAGAATGTCCATCGAACCCCGAATCTGTATATTACATGGGTAACCAAAACCGAGGGAGGCAAGGACTGCAATCCAACTTTTATAACTCATCGTGGCAAAATCACCCAAATTTTTCTTGGAGTAACCAAGGGGCTAGAACCAGTAACACTTACGCCCAACCTAGACCAACTCAGCTACCTAGTTTCCCCCAACAAGTTTAGAAACCAACCCAAGCGGAACCATCCAATAGCTTAGAGAATCTATTGAAGGCATACATGGCGAAAAACGATGCCACTCTAAGGAATTTGGAGAATCAAGTGGGCCAGCTTTCTACTGAACTCAGGAACCGACCACAAGATGCTCTACCTAGTGACACGGAGAATCTGAGAAATCTGGGGAAAGAACATTGTAAAGCGTTGACATTGAGGAGCGGAAAGATAGTAGAGCCCAACACTGTAGAAGTTGAAAATGAGCCAGCTGACACTCAAGATTCAGAAGAAGTTCAACCAAGTGTTGAAATTCTAGTTTCATTAGAACCAGAATCTGCAAAACCTGACAAAGTAACCTCAGGACCAGCTAATTCTGATCAACTAACAACGTCGTTAGATACAGAATTGCCGCCAAAGACGAATCAACCAGAATCAGTCCCAGTAATGAAACCACCACCACCCTACCCTCAAAGACTTCAGAAACAAAAGTAGGAGATTCAATTCAAGAAGTTCCTTGATGTACTCAAGCAACTTCACATCAACATCTCGTTGGTTGAAGCACTTGAGCAAATGTCGAACTACGTCAAGTTCATGAAATTTATCTTGTCTAAGAAACGAAGACTTGGAGAATTTGATATGGTAGCTCTGATGGAGGAATGCAGTGCATATCTTTAAAACAAACTACCCCTAAAATTGAAGGATCCTGGATGTTTTACCATACCGTTCAACATTGGAGCAACATATTGTGGTAAGGCATTATGTGACTTAGGTGCAAGTTTTGATTCCTATGTCAATATTTAGGAAGTTGGGATAGGAGAAGTTAGACCAACTATAGTTACACTTCAATTAGCAGATCGATCCTTAGCACATCCAGAAGGAGAAATCGAGGACATATTGGTACGTCTAGATAAGTTTATCTTTACTGTTGACTTTGTAATTCTAGATTTTGAAGCAGATAAAGAAGTACCAATCATCCTAGGAAGGCCGTTCCTAGCAACTAGAAGGACCTTTATTGATGTGCAGAAGGGAGAGCTCACTATGCGTTTTCAGGATGATCAGGTAACATTTAATGTCTTTAAGTGTATGCGATTTCCTGACACAATGGATGATTGCTCTGCAGTGTCCAATTTAGAGGATTTAATAGTGGAGAACGAACTCAACTGTGTTAAGGACCAACTGGAAATAATTTTAACATCAGATCCTCCAAATGATGAAGAGGAGAATGAATACTTAGATTTGCTAAAAGCTAATCAAAGGGGATTTAATCCGGAATCCCATTTTAAATCTTTGGAGTTAGAAATGAGGGACTATTATCAACCAAAAGCATCGATCGAGGAGCCACCTAAATAAGAACTCAAGGTATTACCTTCTCATTCAAAATATGTTTATTTAGGTAACGCTTCTACTCTGCCTGTGATTGTTTCAGCAGAATTGACCACTAAGCAAGAAGAGAAACTTATCTTAGTCTGAAACAATTCGAGAAGGCCATCGGATGGACCATAGCCAATATTCGCAGTACTAGTCCATCTGTATGCATGCACAAGATTATCCTATAAGAAGGAAAAAAATGGAAGATCGATGGACAACGGAGACTAAACCCCATCATGAAGGACGTAGTAAAAAAAGAGATCATCAAGTGGTTAGATACGGGTATCATCTATCCCATCTCAGACAGTTCATAGGTAAGCCCGATCCAGTGTGTGCTAAAAAAAGAGGTATCACGATCGTAGAGAATGAGAACAATGAGTTGATACCGACTAGATTAGTTACGGGATGGAGAAACTGCATCAATTACCGGAAGCTGAACAGAGAAACTAGGAAAGATCACTTTCCTTTGCCGTTCTTGGACCAGATGCTAGATAGACTCGCAGGACGAGATTACTACTATTTTCTCGATGGATCTCAGGGTATAATCAGATTACAGTAGCACCGAAAGATCAACACAAAACGACATTCACTTGCCCGTACGGTACGTTTGCATTTAGATGCATGCCATTTGGTTTATGCAATGCACTTGCTACATTTCAAAGATGTATGATGTCTATTTTTACTGACATGGTTGAGAAATAGTTGGAAGTTTTTATGGATGAGTTTTTAGTATTCGAAGATACTTACGATGATTGCTTAACCAATATAACTAAGGTACTAAGGCGATGCAAAGAAACGAATCTCGTACTCAATTGGGAAAGGTGCCATTTTATGGTACGAGAAGGAGCTGTTCTAGGGCATCGGATAATGAGACATGGGTTCGAGGTAGACAAAGCAAAGGTAGACGTTATTGAGAAACTCCCACCTCCAACATCTGTAAAGGGTGTTAGGAGCTTTTTGGGCCACGCTGATTTTTATCGAAGATTTATCAAGGACTTCTCCAATGTTGCTAAGCCCTTATGCAAATTATTGGAGAAGGACTCTATATTCAAGTTTGATGAGGAATGCTTAAAAGCCTTCAATTTTGAAGATTCGATTAGTCACGGCACCCATAATCGTCACACCAGACTGAGATTTGCCATTCAAATTGATGTGTGACACAAGTGACTTCGCAATTGGAGCTGTCTTGGGCCAGTGAAGGAACAAAGTTTTTCATCCCATCTACTACGCAAGTCAAACCCTAACAGGAGCTCAACTGAATTATACGGTAAGAGAAAAAGAGTTACTTGCTATTGTGTTTGCTTTCGACAAGTTTTGATCTTATCTGGTAGGTACCAAAGTGACTGACTATACGGACCACTCGGTAATTAAGTATTTACTTATGAAGAAAGATGCTGAGCTAAGGCTAATCCGATGTGTACTTCTACTTCAAGAGTTCAATCTAGAAATTCAAGATTGAAAGGGAGTCGAAAATCAAGTAGCAGATCACTTGTCCAGATTGGAGCTACAAGAAGGAATTCTTCTCTTATACCAATTCAGGAGACGTTTCCAGATGAACATATCCTGAAGGTAAATCATGTCCATAATACCCATTGGTTTGCTGATATTGCTAACTATTTAGCTTGTGGTTTGATGCCAATTGATAAGACGTATCAACAAAGGAAAAAGTTTCTTCACAATGTGAAGTACTATTTCTGGGAAGAGCCATATGTGTTTAAAAAGTGTGAAGATCAGATGATCAGGAGATGCGTGGTAGAAGATGAAATACCGGAGATTTTATACCACTGTCACTTAGCTCCAAGTGGGGACCACTTCGGAGGTACATGTACAACGGCCAGAGTTCGAGAATTTGAAGTAGGTCAACAAGTCTTATTGTTCAATTCCAGATTGAAGTTCTTTCCAGGGAAGCTAAAATCACATTGGTCCGGTCCATTTACGATTAACCAAGTCTACCCATACGGAGTTGTTGAACTCCAAGGTAAGGGAGGTAATTTCTGAGTTAATACTCAATGCCTGAAACATTATTGGGGAGATAAAATTGAACGGGATAGAATCTTGTTCATTTTATCGGATACTTAATTTTTCGTTTTTCTTTTTGAATAAATGATTTAGGGTATATTTTCGGGTAAACTATGTTTAAATAAATTCTGTCTAGGAGATTGGATTTTAAGCGAGACCGTTTGTGACCTCTCCAATCTTTCTTGGGAATTTATTTTGACATGATTTTCCAAGAAATTAACCCCTAAATGAAAAAATAAATTTTTAGTTTCAAATAAGAGGGTCAATTTTGATCCAAGTTTTAATTTGCAACTCAATTTTAAATTTTTATTAAGTCTAGGGACTTAATTGAATTATTTTTAAAATTTAGCTGCTCTTTTTGTAAATAATAAAAAACTAGGTGCCTTTCTTTGTGAATATTTTCAAAAAGCATCTAGAATAAATATATTTATTATTATTAATAATTTGATAAACTTTAATATATAATTATATTATTTATAATTTATATATTAATTTTTATCAACTTAGCTTAGAATTAGGAATAATTAGGAATTTTTTTATTTTTGCACAATAAAATAAGAGATGGGAATCAAAAGTAAATATGGACAAGTAGTAAAGTCTAAAGTGTGGCAATAGGTATAACATGTCTAGGATTGGATCTAGGAAGAGCTTGGTACTTAAGCAGTCAAATTGACTCACCTCCTCTTTTCTGGAATACTACCTAGTGTATAGTATCTATTCACTTTAAACAATGAGGACATTGTTCATTTTAAGTTGAGGGGACCGAAAATTGAAATTATTTCCACTCAGAATAAAATTTTTCTTTTAATTATGAATATGATATATTTTTGTTCAATAAATTTGAATTTTGTTAAGTATGCTAAATTTAAGTATGAATAAATTGATTATTTCAATAAATTGTTATGTTATCTTAATAATGACATGAAATGTATTTCTAATAAAGCATGCAAATCATACCATAAAATTTTAGTTCTTTAGGAAAGTTAGGCATGTATGAAAGTTTAAGTCTTTAGAATTGACTTAGTAGTTTCTTGAGGCGAAATCCTAGGAAGCATGGAACATTGAAAATGATTTAGGCAACTGTTGTTTGGACCATTTGAGCCTTTCAAGCCAACCATGATGAAATTTTTATCATTTGAAACCCAACTTTGAGACTTTATGGCCTAATTTTATTTGAACCCTTACAAAGTTAGCCATCACTTTTCTTAATTATCTTTAAAATGTCCCAAACACTAGACTTAGTACTATTCAGAGTATTCTTTGAAAATAAATTTGGGGAGTTACAAAGAAGTATGAAATGCTCTAAAAATTGTAGTACATACAGTAAAATACTCGAAAAAATAGCATATGTACTTGAAGTAAATTGCACTAAAGAGCATGTGAAAAGGAAAGAAAACTTGATGTATTGAAGGTAATTATTTCGAAAGGTCCGATACGAGCTGAGTCTAGGGTTTTTTTTAAACTTAAAATTATATATCTTTTACCTACCCTTAAGCCCAACCACGTTACAACCTTGTTAAAGACCTATTGATTCAAAGTTCCAATGTTACCTACATTAGTGGAGAGAAATTGCTCTATTCAACATATGAAGACATCAGTTAAGCTTAATGATTGCAGTTTAATTTTGAATAAGGGATTAAAATCAAATTGGTAGGGATTAACATGTCTTTATTACGAAACATTTAGTCTAATTTTGCTATTGTAGTAATTTTTGAGATTAATTTGAACGATATATATACTTGAGTAGCATAATTATCAAATTTCTTGTTTTTGAGCATAAGTATATTGATTTCATGATTTTGGGAAGAATGTTGTTCTGAAGGAGTTTTTCAAAAAGTGTTTTCGAGAAAATTCTTTTCAAATATGTGCATTACTCAGGATGAGCAATGAATTAAGTTTAGGGGTGTGGAAACACGGAAATTTATGTGTTTTTACATGCCCTTTTTAACTTAAAATCATGTTATTTGGGTTAAATTTTTGTCGAAAAATAATTAAATATTATAAAATAATTAAATTATGTTAAAAATATGAACATGTTGAATTTTAATTAATTTTATAGTTAATTTTGATTAATTTTGACTATTTTCGACAGATTTGCACAAAGGGAGAAAATTGGCTCGATAGGCAATGCTCGAAGAATAAAATCGAGAAGCAATTTGAAGCATAGAGGAAAATTTATTTCCAGCCTAAGATGGTCCAAAAATGTGTGTTAATTCATAATATAATTAATTTTAATTTATTCCCATTTTAATTTAGGCTAAAAAAATTATTATTAATTAATTATGGAAAAAAGGGGTCCAGTTGAACCGCATTGGTTGAACCGAATTTAGTGAATCGAACTAGCCACCAATTGGGCTGCCCAGAACCGTCCATATGCTGACCCAAATCAGAATTTTAGCTGACTGAATAAGCTTGCAAAGAAGCCCTTGAAAAACTTTCAACCTTGCATTCAAACCCCTCCAAAAAATGTGGCATGATGGATTTGCCCCAGGCTATTTTTAGCAAAGTTGAATCTCTCAACTTTGCCATGTGTGTGGCCAGTCAAGGGGTGTCTTTGGCTGATGGAATTTTCAATTTTTAGCAGCCACAATCAACTATAAAAGCCACCCCTTGCTGATCATTCAACTCACCCCTCACACTCTCATTCTCTCTTCTCTTTTCTCACTTTCTCTCAACTTTTCCTTCTCATTTTCCCTTTTGTTTCAAGTGCCGGTTTCTTCTCTTTGGAAAGAGGTCCTCATCAGCCATTATTGAGTAGCAATTAAAGTGTTCATAAGCCACTTTGATAGTCGAGGACAACGGAGAACAAAGAACGGAGAACTTAGTCAAGCCGCGGAGAAACACTGGATTTGCTTCTTGTTCCCTATCTCTTTAAATTTTGTTGTTGTTTTGACAAACATGTTTATGGATATTTATGCTATTGAAATGGTTATTTTAATAAATCTAGCTTGAATTTAATCCGTGTTGGGTTGATTATATTTTGCCTACTTGAATTATTGAAATTGTGTTTGTGCTGTTATAGACCTCAATTTGATGCTTGATTAAGTAAAAACATGCCTAAGTTATTCTTACAGTATTAAATGTTAGTAATAGAGGGTTGTGCGTAGACCAAGATCGAGTTGCCAAGTCACAAGAAAACTCCTAAGAAAACTCTAACACTCGGATCTGAAACGAAACAAAGGAATCAAACTTATCAGTACCGGATCTGAAACGAAAACCATAAAACCATGGATAATCAACTAATAATCAGAACACGAATTAAGATGGTTCCTTGGAGGCCAAGAAACGAGATCTAAATAGCAAGAATGACTCTCCAAACTAAATTTGATCTGAAGAAGACAAAACAGCAAATTAAACTCAATTGATTAAGAAACTAAATCAGAATATGTAATAGAATTCTTGGGCAGCAAGAAATCTAAAAATTATGATTAACGAACGGTTCTTGCTGTCAATGTTGTGCAAAGATAGATCTGGAACTTTGGAAATTGGTTGAAATGAACAAGAACAATGAAATCTGAAATGAAACAACAAGATCAATGTAAAACCGATCAGATCTGAGATTAAAATAACCAACACAATAAAGAGGGGTTTGGATGGTAAGAAAGAGGGCTTTGTGTCCAAAAATGTTTCTTGATGTTCAAGGATGGTGCCGAACGAAGTCTTAAATGTTGAACGGGGCTGGAACGCCACAAGAGAATTTAAACAAGTTAGATAAAGAAAACGACACAAGCAGAAAATTAAAACAAAGCGAACAGCAACAAAAGAGAGATAAAGCCTAAGAAGCCTTGAAATCGATAAAGATTTCACAACTCCCTTCAAATGGCTCTAATCTCCCCTCCAATGAAGAACAATGGCAAGAAGAAGGCTGAAGATGGCTCCCACAATAAAAAAGATTGTTAAAACTTCTAAAGAAAACTCAAGAGAAAATTCTTGGAGAAAAACTCAAGAGAATTTGCAAACAGAAAAATCTAAAAATTTAATGTATTGTAATGTGTCTAATAAGGTGGCCAGCCATGCCTATTAATAGGCCTTCTATCTATTTCCTAATCTCATTAGGAAAACTTAAAAAAGACCTAATTAATAAATTAAGAGGGAAATTCGGCCAAGGCATTTTAATGGGCTACTTGGGCCGAATTTTTACATATAATAATCCTAAAGTCTAAAAATTAAACTTAGATATTTAAACAATTAAAATTTTTACAAATTGTGCCACTTTAACAATTTGGCCTGATTTTCAATTAAGTATGGTTTGACTTCTTGGTTGGGCTTTGAATCATCTTATTAGGCCTTGCCTTCAAGAACTTGGGCTTGTAGTCCATCTCCTACCGAAATTGGTTCGTTGATGCTCGTAACGGAGATCCAATGCGCCTTGGCTGCAAGATTCGGTTTCTTGGACCAAGATTTCCAAGATTTGAAATCTTGATTTTCTTGATTCTTGAAATCGCTCCAAACAACAAAATTGGGCCAAGATTCGATTTCTTGATTTTATTGAAAATAAGAAAGTGAATCTTGATTTTCTCTTTCTTTCATGTACGCATCTAAGGCCGTGCTAACAAATTCTTGAATGGTCCCATTTAGTTTGGAACGTATTTGTCTGGCCTTTGACCTCGTTATTGGGCCTTGTGGTGATTTGAGCCCATCACGTTCTTGAGCTTGGGTTGGGCCTTTGTGACTCCTGTCAGTTAGATAACTAATGAATTAATTATTAAATTGTATTGAAATTGTAATTAGTCGACACAATATTTAATCAGTGCATGTTTATTCTTCTAAGGTAGCTGAAGTTAATTTAGCATTGTATTTGGCGATACATATGCCTTGCATAACTTGCAAGATTATTGAGATTAAATTGTTTCAAGGTAGAAATACTCTTTACCTGACTTGATCTTTTATATGCTTGTGAAGATTGATTAATCGCTTGGATTGAATTTGAAAAGTGTTCAATAGATTGGTTAATTTAATAAGTATGTATGAGTAGTAGTTAGCAAATTACCGAGTTGCCGTGAATTTGTTTGTAGCAGTACAAACATAAGTTTAATAACTCTAAGTTAAAGGAATGTAATTAATCCAACAAAATTATATCATCTTGATTAAACCTTATTTGAAATCGTGCATTAGAACCTTTTTATTTTTAATTTTTTTACTTAGTTTTTAACCATCATTAAATCAAAATATTTTCCATCACCAAATTGTTTTAACATTAATTTCATAAATATTCCTTTTTACAGTCCCTGTGGGTACGATAACTTGACATTTACTTGTCACTTTATTACTTGTTGCGATTTTGTACACTTGCACATTTTCGTCGTTCCAGTACAGTACTGTTAAGGTCGCATAGGTCACCCAAGATGACTGTGGACCTGCTGGTGGCTTTGCCACATATATTGTTACTGGCAACTTTGTTGTGATAGCGATACTGGTAGCTCTGCTACGATGCTATTACTAGCAGCTTTACTGCGATATTAGTGTGTTGGCTGGGTGGGTCAATTTTATCCCCACATGGTGTGTTGGTGGTACGGAGTGGTGTGTTGGCTGGATTGGGATGGGTTGCATTATTGTACTACACTGTTACTATATTAGGCTAAGGTCCACACTGATTCTGTACTAGGCTAAGGCCCACACTATTACTGTATTGGGCTAGGGCCCACACTATACTGTCACTGAATAGGGCTCAGGCCCAGACTGTTACTCTATGCTATTTACTGAATGACTGATAGGGGATTACACACTGAGTTTTCATAAACTCACCCCTCTATCTGTATAGGTAATCCCCAATTGTAGGCGGGTCGGTGCTGCAAGGGACTCGGAGTTGGCCACACAACTGCAACTATTTTACACTTGCTTTTATTTAAATTTAAAGTTTGTGTTGGGTTTTATTTATGTAATAAGACAATTTATGTTTGTTTAAATTTTTAATTGGGCTTTTGCTTACTTATTTTAAACTGCTAGTTTAGGAGAAGACGAATTTTCAAAATAATTATTGTTTTCAAAGACATGAAATTTATACATTAGATTTTTCAAAAGCTTCCGCGATTTTAGATCAACCTATTATAACAATAGTAGATAACAAGACAAACGTTTCGATTAGTTGATTCGTTAAATAATAACAAAGGGGTTTTCAAACATAGAAACAAAAATTTTACCAACAAGTCCAATTTTCAAAAGACACTTCAATATGACGCTAGATTCGACCATAACGCCTAGGTCGAATTTAGGGTGTTACACTTAACATGCAAATCATATTTCAATTATAATAACAGTGGCTTGATTTATATGTATATCATGCATAATCAACATTCTCATAAAATCACATATCATGAGAATTGGTATGTACACATAATTTCGCAACAAGTATTAAACCACATCAAATATCACATACGATCATAAGATGATCAGTTCGAAGTACTTGGGTATCATCTATTTTTATGGATTTAGCATCCCATTTTGAATACATAATATATTCTCAGTATTTTGTATAATGGAAATTTTTAGCAAGGTTTGAATTTTTAAATAACAATATATATATTGATGACAAGTCCATGTAAATTTTCTAATACATTAAACCCACACCTGATGATTAGCTTTTCCACTAGATTTAAACTTTGACCTTCAATGATGGAACAAAAAGATAGATCTCCCACTTGTTCTGATTTAAATGACAATTTAGTAGAGAAAAATGATTATTAGTCTTGCCCATAAATTCAATCTCTAACTCTTAAGGGTTTTAGTAGAGAACTTACTATTGTTTTCTTTTTATGAAGAAATTCGATTAATTTCTTATGGATGTAGAGAATCCAAGTGATCAAATCAACCCTTTAAAAACAATCTCGTACATGATTATAAGTAATGGAGAAATTGATATTTGTTTTTCCCATTGATACTTACGGTACTAAGAATAAGTTGGAAAGATCAACAATTGCCGGAATAATTGTTCGACGGACGAGACTTATCTAAGGAGAAGTTCGTCATCGAAATAAAAGAAAAGAATAGATTAGAACATAGAAATGATCTATGAAATTAGGAGAGGAGGAATACAAATTCAATTATAAATAAAGAAATGAAGAGGAAATGAAAATAGGCGAAGAATAGTGACTAATGGCGGTGGTAGTGTGCTGGCGCTACAGTGGCGAGATAGCGGTGGTATGGTAGTGGTGAGGTGTGGAGCAGACATGAAAGAGGGGAGGTTTTCAGTATCGATGTGGTGGTGGTTCAGTGATAATGGGGTTGCCAATGGTGGTGTTTTTGTGGTAAATAGTAAAAGATGTGGTGGTTGTAGGAGGAAGAAAAAGAAAGGAGAGGAGAGAAACATTGGAAGGAAAAAAAAGTGAATGGTGGGTGTCTAGGTGCATAGGATGACAATAGAATGGTAAGGGAAGGAAAAATGGCAAGAAGTGGTAAAAAGGCATGAAAAGTGTATCATGAGGGAACCAAGGAAGTGAAAAGGGGGCTATTGGAGGAAGGTTGACTAGATAACCAAGGAAAGAATCTTCCTTTGCATGGCAACTTGGTGTGGATGGCAAGGGGGTTTACCCACCCTTTTTAAATGTTAAATTTTAAAAACAAAAATATGTGAGTGAAGGGAATTGAACCTAGGATCTTAGAGAATTTAATTAAGCTTCTTACAACTAGGCTATTTACTTGCTTGTGCATGAATTGGAGAAATTAGTAATAAAAATATGGGATGCGAAAATAGCAACACCCTTACAAAAGTTTCTCCACAAGAAAGAAGAGTTTATATGGACAAAAGAAAGACAACAGATCTTTGAAAAGGTTAAGGCCATCCTCACTAAAGCACCTGCGTTGATTCAACCTGAACCAGAAAATAAGTTTGTGGTTTACAACGACACCTCTCACACAAGGCTAGGATGTGTGCTGATTGAGGAAGGAAAAGTGGTAGCTTATACTTCTAGGCAATTGAAGTTTCATGAGCATAACAACCTAGCTCACGGTCTGGAGCTAGCCATAGTGGTGTTTGCACTTAAGATTTGGCAACACTAATTGTATCGCGAGAAGTGTACTATCTACACAAACCACAAAAGTCTCAAGTATTTTCTCATGTAGAAGGAGTTGAACCTACAACAGAGAAGATGGATAGAGTTGCTGAAAGATTATATTACTATGAGATAAGGTATCGCCCTGGAAAGGGAAATGTGGTAGTAGATGTATAAAGCAGAAGTTAGTAAGTGAGCTGTGAGCTCTGTTCCCACAATTGAGTGTGACAAGTGATGGGGGATTTATCATGGAATTGCAAGTGAGACCAATGTTGCCACATAAAATCAAAGAAAAACAAGCCTTATATGAATAATTGATGAAGAGGGTTCGCCAACTGGAGCAATGAGTGTGAGGGACTTTGCACTAAAT